>NC_135804.1:87898456-87987514 GCF_964213995.1 Mustelus asterias
ATATGCAGTGAGGACTCTCCATAGATACTTATATTGCATCTGTGAGCATTTGACTCCATGTGCCGATGAAATTCATCTTCAAACTCTGTGGCCTAGGCCTCGGCTCCTCCCTCTGCGACTGGATTCTGAACTTCCTAACCACAGACCACAATCAGTAAGGATAGGCAACAACCCCTCATCCACGGTCATCCTCAACACTGGTGCCCCACAAGACTGTGTTCTCAGCCCCCTATTATACTAGTTATACACCTATGAATGTGTGGCCAAATTCCCCTCCAATTTGATTTTCAAGTTTGCTGACGATATCACCGTAGTGGGTCGGATCTCAAACAATGATGAGACAGAGTACAGCAATGAGATAGAGAATCTGGTGAACTGGTGCAGCAACAATAATCTCTCCCTCAATGTCAACAAAACAAAAGAGATTGTCATTGACTTCAGGAAGCGTAAAGAAGAACATGCCCCTGTCTACATCAATGGGGATGAAGTAGAAAGGGTCAAGAGCTTCAGGTTTTTAGGTGCCCAGATCACCAACAACCTGTCCTGGTCCCCCCATGCTGACACTATAGTTAAGAAAGCCCACCACCGCCTCTACTCTCTCAGAAGACTAAGGAAATTTGGCATATTAGTTATGACTTTCACCAACTTTTACAGATGCACCATCGAAAACATTCTTTCTGGCTGTATCACAGCTTGGTATGGCTCCTGCTCTGCCCAAGACCGCAAAAAACTACAAAAGGTTGTGAATGTAGCCCAATCTATCACGCAAACCAGCCTCCCATCCACTGACTCTGTCTACACTTCCCGCTGCCTGGGCAAAGCAGCCAGCATAATTAAGGACCCCACGCACCCCGGACATTCTCTCTTCCACCTTCTTCCGTTGGGAAAAAGATCCAAATTCTGAGGTCACGTACCAACTGACTCAAGAACAGCTTCTTCCCTGCTGCTGTCAGGCTTTTGAATGGACTTACCTTGCATTAAGTTGATCTTTCTCTACACCCTAGCTATGACTGTTACACTACATTTTGCACTCTCTTGTTTCCTTCTCTATGAACGGTATGTTTTGTCTTTATAGCGCACAAGAAACAATACTTTTCACTGTATGCTAATACATGTGACAATAATAAATCAAATCAAATGTCTGGCTGGTGGCAGCACACAAACCCTCTGTGACAAGACCCCTGGCATGGAGACGCAGCAGATGCCTACAGTCCCTACATTGCAGGAGGATGATGACCGCTTTGCATGAGGGACATTCTGTAGATCCTCACAGAGCTGCTGTGAACATTTGACTCCTGTCTGGCTGATAGTAGCTCATTTGCTCTCAATGATCTGGATCATATCACGGCGATGTACCTGGGAAAGTTTAGCTTCTCCTGATCTTATGGCATCTTTTATGAGCTGAACCCTTCAGGACCACCCTGTCTCTGGAGGCAGAAGCTGATGAGATGGGGGGGCTGGCCCCACCTCAGAGATGTACCGAGCACACAGGGAGAATGAGGGAACGCTGTGATGCCAGCCCAAGATACTCTGGCAGAATACAGGCATGACTGATGTGTCCAGTCACCGTGAAGGTGGGCCCCGAGTGTGCTGGGAATGCTGTACTCATTACAGGGGGGAGTCCCTCGACGGAGACACCTGCCTTTATCTTGTGCAGGAACCAAGCTGTCACTTCAGGTTGTTAGGAATATTGCTCATCATAACAAGGAGGCATAGAAAGGGTGACATTAGTTGGAGTTTATTGACACTATTTAACATTATGTACAAGCGATTAGCACCATTGCTTACACTGTGCGATTACACCTTCTTGACCTTCCTGACCCAGCCGTTACCTCTTAGTGCATCCCCAACACCCACACCAGAGGCAGCCTGCTGTCTGCTATACCCTGTTGTCTCTGATGAACCAACCGGGCACCCACTGAGGGCCGTGTCCTGGAGGGTTCTGGCCAGCTTTCAGTGTCTTGCTGTGTGGCAGTGCCACCCTCCTCAGCCTGTGGAGCTGGAGATGTAGGCATGACAGAAAGCGGTGATTTGGATGGGCGGGACACTCCTGGAGTCACATGGGCGGATGGTCCTGGGATGTGCACCTGCTCATTCCCCTCATTATGGGTGCCTGAGGGCTCCTGGCTGCCTCCTTGAGATGGAGGGGAAGCTGAAGTGAGTTTGAGATGCTCTACCCCAGTCTGGTGTTGACACTGATGGATGTCAGCAAGTACCTCAGCCATGGAGTGCATCTTCCACAGCAGAGCAGCACAAATGTCCTGGACCATAGTCTCCACAGTGGATGCCACTCTACCAGTGTTGACCTGGGTGTGTTTGAATTCTGGCACTTTAACTTTGGTCGGAAGTTAGATGGGCTCCTCTAGCAGGCCTTGAGGAGTGCAGCAGACATCACTTTCTGATTTTCTCAAGTTTGTTTTTGCAGCTCCAGCAACTGAGGCACGACCAAATCCAAGGGCTAGTTATCTGGCTGCTACTCAGATTTCTGGCCTCCAGCAATCCTTCGAGTGCCGACACTTTGGGATGTCTTTGCCTCTGCCTGTTATGGATAAGGTGGCACAATGTGCTCACCAGATTGTGACCTTGAGCCTACTCGGGAACTAGATCCCACTGAGGTGTGTGTCTGAGCTGCTGGAGGGTGTGGGTGAGCACTGTGATGGGTTACCAGTGTTGCCGTCAGTGGATTCCTCACCTGTGCTCTTCTCAGAGCTGGTGTCGAGAACATGGGTCCTGGATCCACTTGGCTGCTTCCCAGATGCACCATTGATTATGCAAAGACTCGTTGTTGCGAAATAATAGGCTATTATTAACGAAAGAATTGGAGCACACCCGAACCGACAGCTAATCCGAACTGAGGCAAAAGGGCGGAGAGCAGTCGCCTTTATACCCAGAGAAGGGCGGAGCCCCAGATTGAGGCAGCAGGGGGGTGTCCAGGCATGTCACATAAACAGACAATACTACAGTGGTTCACCACACTTCCCAGATGTGGCTGCAAAAGAAAGTAAAAGGACATTAGTGCTTGGTAGGGGCCTCAGAAACAGGTGACATCACTGACAGGATGGTTGTCTGATGGATATTGCAGTGCTGGATCCTTACTTATTTACCTTCCACCAGCCTGGGACATTTTGTTGTGTACCAACTTGCCCTGCATGACGACAGATGCAGAGAGTGAAAGGCCACACAAAGATTGCATGGGTAGAGGACGTCTCAGCAGGCCTCTAGTAGGTACTCGAGGGAGGCATCACTAAATTTAAGGTAGCATGTCTCTTGGCTTTGGCAGCCATTAGTTCCAAATGGCTTGCGTTCCTTGAGGTGTGCTAGCTCTGCGCATGGGCGGCCTTTACATATGGCACCTGGACTACTGAAGCTTTGAGATCATGACGGGCGGGGCAGGTGATTCAGAGGCCAGCCACCCTGCCAGCAATCAGATGTGAAACACATGCCTCTGCATTTTTAAGCAAAGTCTCGCGCAAAACAGCTGAAAAAGCCAAAATTAGCGTCACTGGATCAAACCCCACTTTATCTGCCAGAAATCGGACATTACCGATTTGTCAGAAGATTCTCGGTTTATTTTAAAGCCAATTTTATTTCCTCCTGTCCTGAAGGAACTAGAGTTGATTTTCTGTGGCCTTCGTCTGCCATTTATGGGGTAATAAGAGCCCCAAAATTAGGTTGGTAACTGGACAGGCAATGGCAGGCATTGAAAGAACAAATATGTGAACTCCAGAAGTTGTTTATTCCTGTTTGGCGGAAGAGTGGTAAGGGAATTGTCGTCAAACCATGGCTTACAAGGAAATTAGTATCAGATTCAAGGAAGAAGCATCAAATTGGCAAGAAAAAGCATTAGGCCTGAGGATTGGGAGCAGTTTAAAATTCAGCAAAGGAGGGCCAATTAATTGATTAAGAAGGAAAAAATAGAGTATGAAAGTAAGGTAGCGGGGAACATAAAAACTGACTGTAAAAGTTTCTATAGGCATGTAAAGAGAAGAAGATTGACAAAAACGAATGTAGGCTCCTTACAGTCAGAAATGGGAGAATTCATAATGGGGAATAAAGAAAAGGCTGAGGAATTAAATTTGTAGATAAATGCAAAATACTGCAGATGCATTGGCTCTATCTCTCCCCACAGATGCTGTAAGACGTGCTGAGATTTTCCAGCATTTTCTGTTTTTGTTGTTGAATTAAATTTGTACTTTGCTTCAGTCTTCACAAAGGAAGACGTGAATGATATACCAGAAGTGCTGAGAGAAACATGTTTTAGTGAGCTGAAGGAAATCAGCATTAATAGAGAAATTATTTGGGGGAAATTGATGGGATTGAAGGTGGATAAATGTCCAGGTCCTGATAATCTTCATCCAGAGTACTTAAAGAAGTGGATCTGGAAATAGTAGATCCATTGGTGGTTATTTTCCAAAATTCTTTGGACGCTGGAATGGTTCCTACAGATTGGAGGGTAGCTAATGTAGGCCCACTATTCAAAAAGGGAGGTAGAGAGAAAACAGCGAACTACAGACCAGTGAGCCTAACGTCCATTATCAAGGATTTCATAACTCAGCATTTGAAAGGCAGTGGGATAATCAGACAGTCAGCATAGATTTACAAAAGGCAAATCATGCTTGACTAATCTATTGGAAATCTTTAAGGATGTAACTCGTGAGTTGACCAAGAACCAGTGGATGCGGTTTATTTAGACTTTCAAAAGGCTTTCGACAAGGTCTCACATAACAGACTACTATGTAAGTTCAAAGCACATGGGATTGCAGGTAATATACTGAGATGGATAGAAAGCTGGATAGGAAGCAAAAAGTTGGCATAAATGGGTCTTTTTCTGAATGGCAGTCCATGACTAATGGGGTTCCGCAGGGATCTGTGCTAGGACTCCAACTGTTCACATTATATATTAATGATTTGGGAGAGGGAACTGAATGTATTATCTCCAAATCTGCAGATGATACAAAGTTGGGTGGGAGGGTGAGCTGTGAGGAGGATGCAGAGATGTCTCAGCAGGATGTGGAGAGGCTGAGTGTGTGGGCATACATGTCAGATGCAGTATTATGTGGATAAATGTGAGGTTATCCACTTTGGTAGCAATAATAGGAAGGCATAGTATTACTTGAATGGGAATAAATTGAGAGAGATGGATACTCAGCAAGATCTAAGAGCCCTCATGCATCAGTTGCTGAAAGTAAGCGCACAGGTACAGCAGGCAGTAAAGAAGGCAAATGGTATATTGGCCTTCATAGCAGGAGGATTTGAGTATAGGGATAGGAATATTTTGCTGCAATTGTATAGGGCATTGCTGAGGCTACACTTGGAGTACTGCGTGCAGTTTTGGTGTCCTTACCTGAGCTAGGATGTCCTTGCGATAGAGAGAGTACAGCGAAGGTTTACCAGGCTGATTCCTGGATGGTAAGTCTGTCATATGAGGAGAGACTAAGTCAGTTAGGATTATATTCACTGGAGTTTAGAAGAATGAGAGGGGGTCTCATAGAAACTTATAAAATTCTAACAAGGTTAGATAGGGTAAATTCAGAAAGAATGTTTCCAATGGTGGGGGAATCCTGAACTAGGGGTCATCGTTTGAGGATAAGGGGTAAACGTTTTAGAACTGAGGTGAGGAGAAATTTCTTCACCCAGAGAGTGGTGAATATGTGGAATGCACTAGAACCACAGAAAGTAATTGGGGCCAAAACGTTGTCTGATTTCAAGAAGAAATTAGATATAGCTCTTGGGCTGAAGGGATCAAAGGATATGGGGGGGTGGTGGTGGAGAAGGGGGATTAGGGTTTTGAATTTGGTGATCAGCCATGATCAAAATGAATGGCAGAGCAGGCTCAAAGGGCCGAATGGCCTACTCCTGCTTCTAGTTTCTATGTTAAGGTTGTCCTCACTGCTAACAATGTGGTAAGATCAATTTTCAAAGGGGTTTACTACCAGCACTACTCCAAGTCAGGGAACTGGCACCTTTTGTATGGAAATATGTAGGGCATGACCTTCTAGCTTTGATAAGTTGTTCTATAGTTCCATCATTAAAATTACAAGAAATGAGAGCACATTGAAATATCTGAATAAGTTATTAAGATCAGACATGCAATGCAAATTCTATTCTTTCATGGACTGTATGACACCTCCAATAAAATTTGTGTGCAGATTTAAAGAAAAATTACAGACTCACTTCAATAGTCACACACATCTACACTGTGATGATATTGTGCTATTTTGAAATATTTTATGTTTAAAGGTGGAACTGCTTTAAAATGCAATATTTTTCTGCAGAGAATTAGTTTATCTGGAAAGCAGGATAATTACTCATTTTAGCCATTAGTGTTTATTTAGCAGAATGGGCTTTTTTTTAAACCAAAGAAGAGGACCCATGGGGTGTTTTCTTGATTAAAATAATGGAAAGATGAGTTGGGTATACAGGTTCATGTGAGTTTTTAATCAGGTTGATAGGATCGTATAATGATGTGGCTAATGGGAGAAGCTAAGCTTGTAGGATAAAACAGTTTCATTTTCATTTTGAAATAAAGACCAGTTGCTTTCTGGAGCTGATAGACAGAGGAAGCTCTTTCTCTCACACTCTTTACACACTTTCTGAAAGCTCCAAGACTATTAACAAGGGCTAAAGCAAGTTTTATGCTTATGTTTATGCTTATGTTTTACTAATTCATTTTAAAGGTGGGTTTATGTCGATGAGAGAAATATTCCTTGATTGGAACTGTTGGTGATGAATTAGCAGTTAACAATTGTTTCTTGTCATGTTTAAGTATTGTTCAACTGTTAAAGGCTAAGCTAATTCATTTGTTACAGTTAAATTGTATTGTTAGATAGTTTGTTTGGATGATAGCTCCCTAGTTTGTCAACACAATGAAACCTGGAGTGAAACATCCTATCCTCACACTAATGTCAAAATAGAAAATTGTTGGTGTCTCATCTAACTTCATACTATACCTTGGGGTTTCTTATCTGGCATCCTAACAACACATAAACACAAACAGCGTATCAGCCCTTCTTGGTGTACCTGGCAATCTTTTCAGAAATTGGTGCAGAGCTGAATAAATTATATGTTAATATTGATTTACATCTTATTAGCAGATCCAGGACTGAAGTCTCCAGGCCCACCAAGCTCTCCTCTTCCTCCTCCTCCTCCTCACCCCCCCCCCCCCCCGCACTAAGGGGGTGCCAAGGAGGTGGAGCCAGAGGAGGCAGGATGGTCCTGCTGCCACTCTACACTCAGGCTTGGTGACAGAGGGAGGGAGTCCAGCGATCGATATGCCAGCAGTACAGGACTACTAAACATGCGCTGATATCGGCTATGACAGATCGCTGTGTGAGCAGTGGCCCGCTCAGCGCTGTGCTGCCGGCCTCTCCAGTGGGAATAGATCCCGCCCCCTAATTTTTAAAGAGATTTACACTAGTGCGCTCTGTGACGCGCAGAGTGTGGGAGATTCACTTTGAAAATCCAGCTTTTATTTGGGAGAATCCCACCCATCGGATAAATGGATAAAGGAACTTAGTGTACCCTAAAGTAAGGCATCCACAAGTGGTGTAGAAGTCCAAGAGAGAACAATAATAATAGTTGGGCTGAGGATATTGAGTTATTGAGGGTTACGTTTTCTGAGCAAGCGAGTTTTGGGGGCAATATGTTGCCTCCATTTTATCTTCAAAAGTCAACACTGATGATGCCTTTTAATTCTTGCTTCACAAAAGCTCACCTTTGGTTAAAAGGAGAAGTTTACTGATCGATTATATAATCACGAATATTACCAATATAGCTTCACCCTTGTTAGTTTTCTCAGGATTAACTTGTGCGTGTTGGCAGCAATGAAGAATGCAGAACTGAATATGCAGTGCTGCAAGAATGATGGATGTGAACATCGCAGCATTTCCCATGCCTAACTGCTCTTCAGAAGGCTGAACTGCTGCAATCCCTGTGATGTAGGAACACCTACGGTGCCGTAGGGGAGGGAGTTTCAGTAGTAACAGTAACAATCAAGCATCAGCAACATATTTTCATGCCAAGATGGTGTGTGACAGGGAGGTGAACTTTCAGGTGGTTGTGTTCCCATCAGCCTGCAGCCCTTATCCTTCTAGGTGATAGAGGTCATTGGTTTGGAAGATGCTGTCCAAGAGCCTTGGCAGGTTGCTGCAGTGCACCTTGCAGATGGTACTTACAGTAGCCATGGTACACCTGAGGTGAGGGAGTGAATACTTAAGCTGACAGAGTGGTTGTTGATCAAGTAGGCTGTTTTGTCCTGGATGGTGTTGAGCTACCTGACTGTTGTTAGAGCTGCACTTACCCAGGCAAGTCAAAAGTGTTCCATCACACTTTCACTTGCACCTTGTAGTTGATTCTGGGGAGACAGGAGTCGAGATACTCATTGCAGAATTACCAACTTCTGATCTGATCTTGTCATCAGAGTATTTATGTGGCTGGTCCAGTTATGTTTCTGGTCAATGGTAACTCCCCAGGAGAAGGGTTATGGTGAAGCCGTTGAATATCAAGGGAAGTGTTTAGATTCTCTTTTGTTGGAGATAGTCATTTCATGGTGTTGTGTACCACAAATGTCAATTCCCACTTATCAGCCCGAGCCTGAATGTCTTGCTACATGCAGACATGGACTGCTTCATTATCTGAGGAGTTGCAAATTCAACTGAGCACTTTGCAATCATCAGCAAATATCCCCATTCTGACCTTATGAATAAAATTATGGTTATTTCCATTGTAGAAGGAGAAATCATCTTCAAAAAGCTGTCTTAGTATCTTTAACAACCATTGCAACTGACACACAAGGCTTTACATTGGCATTTCATCACACAGCACCTCAAACACATTCTCAGCACTCAAGTCCATGAGTGGGGCTTAAACCTTAACTTAAAGGCAGAGTACTGCATTGAAAATAGACAACATAGTTGGGTGAAGGTGGTGGCGGGGGGAAGCTAATTTAAGGAACTGAAACCTGCCCAGGAAATAACTATACTTACAATTATCTTCACAACATTTCTAAAAGCACTTTGTAAAGATTACTGATGAGCTATAATATTCTTGCAGTTTTCCTTTTCAAAGTAGCTTTGTCAATCCCTTCAACATGTCATTTGAACTTGCTTGTGTTGGCAGATAATGGCATTTTTCTTTGTTGCGGTATCTCCACCATTAATGGTGTTTCTTGCTTATGCAGTGAGACAGTTGCAAGTTGAGTGTGAGTTCGATTACAAAAGATGCTTGATTTAGAAAATTCTCCCTAATGAAACAATAATGGCTCAATTTGATAGCTCACAACAGATGCTGCGTTCAACTCATAGTCTGCTGGATGGATGTCATGCATTTCTCAATAATTCCACAGGAGATGCTGGCTGGGTACTGAAGCAGCTCAATAGGCATGAGCTGTACACGGGGATCCAATTCTTTAACTTCTCCAATCAATACTCTCTTCAAGCACAAAAAGGTCAGCTCTTAAGACATTCTCTCTTCTCTTTTGCTGTCTACACAATTAACTGTTCATTTGCATTTCATTTATCAGTTCTTAAGGAGATAGAGAAAGCTCTCATCACACATAAACAAATGACAAAATTGACAAGTCATTACATTGGAGATATTTATTTCCTTTCACAATAAAATCAGTGGATTAGCATTTTATTAACAAAGATGTAATATCAAAAACAGGATTAATTGCGTTAATTCGTAGTTTATCAGATTAATTCAATGAAATATATGCAAATACATATGGTTAATGAAGAGATGTTTTTATAAAGCAGTGAGTTGTACTGCGGCTCAAGGTTGTGTAAAAATATCAGACCAATCCTTACATATTAAAAATACTGACATTTATACCATCCATCTAACACCACATAGACAAAAGCAAAATACTACAGGAGCTGGATGTCTGATTTAAAGGAAAAAACCTCACCAATAGTCGGCAGGTCAGGCAACATCTATGGAGAGAGAAAGGCTGAGTTAATGTTTCAGGTAATGCACTCTGACAACCACCCAGCAATATTACTGAAGCCTTCAGCTGCAGAAATAGCCATGTTCCTCAGCTCCAATACAGGTACAACAACAATGGCATCTACCTGGCATTGTGGAAATTGCCCAGGAATGTCCTGTCCACATAATGCAGGACAAATCAAGTTGAATGTTGAGAGGAGATTTGATAGAGGTATTCAAAATCATATAGCATCTGGACAGAATAAATGGGTGGAACAGGCTTGAGGGGCTGAATGGTCTACTCCTATTCCTATTTATTATGGTCTTAGTAGAGAGGGAAAGACTGTTCCCATTGGTGGAAGGATGAAGAACAAGAGGACGCTGATTTGAGATAATTAATGAATTAAGCAATGGTGACAAGAGGCAAAGCTTTTCCTTTATGCAGCAAGTGGATAGATTTTGGAATGTGCTGGAGACAAGTTCAGTCAAGGCATTCACAAGGAAATGGGATCATTATCTATAACAGAATACTATACAAACCTACTGGGAAAAGGTGGGGGAGTGGCACTGGGTGAATTGCTCTTGCAGAAATCCAGCGTGGATATGATGGGATGAATGGCCTCCAGCATTATCCCCATTCTATGATTCTACCTGACGTGGCATCCTGAGTCTTCCTCAGACCCTGGGTCTTTGGAAATTCTGATGAAACTTATCCTCTGACTGTAGACTTTTGACACTGTTCGGGATAGTCAGCAACACGCTCTGCTCATCAGCACTCTCGTATGGAGCTCAGTGCATGAGCAGTTGCTGCTTGTGCTAGTGCTGTGAACCAGATCAAGCAGCAATGGTGGCACAGTGGTCAGTTTATAAAGTTTATTTATTTATTGTGTCACAAGTCGGCTTACATTAACACTGCAAAGAAGTTACTGTGAAAATCAGCTAGTTACCACACTCTGGCGCCTGTTCGGGTACACCGAGGGAGAATTTAGCATGGTCAATGCACCTAATCTGCACGTATGGGAGGAAACCAGAGCACCCGGAGGAAACCCACGCAGACACGAAGAGAACGTGCAAACTCCACACAGACAGTGACCCAAGCTGGGAATTGAACACAGGTTCCTGGTGCTGTGAGGCAGCAGTGCTAACCACTGTGCCACCATGCCAACACTGCTACCTTAAGATACCTATTTAAATTAAACTGCCTGTCAATGGCAGAGACAGTTAACTATTTGTTAGCTGAAAGTGATTGTCTGAATAAACTCTAAATTACTGTGTCAGGAATCTGGTTTCGCAGCTATAACCCAGGTGGGTTAGGAGGAGTGAACTGACTCCTTTCTTTGTCTCACTCACAGGATAGCATTTTACTGCCTCACGCGCCCTGAAACCAGAAAACCCCGCCTGAGGTCAACGGACTTTTCCAAGGTCCGCCCCTCGCCCGCTTCGATCCCCCTGGCAGGCGGGATGGTAAAATTCCAGCCACAGCATTTGAATTGAAGTTAACAAGAGTTAATTTACTGCTGAAGTCATTTGGGTAAAGTTGCAGAAATTTTGCAGCAAATTTAAAATGGACAAAGATGTCCATTTTCCCACTAACGCAAGAACAACACACACAATCCCCCCCAAGCATGCAAACAAAAAGAAGTAAAACTCTTACTGGCAAAATAGCAAGAGAAATCAGGAAAAGAATATTCGCACACAAAAACAGAAAATGCTGGAAAATCTCAGCAGGTCTGATAGCATCTGTGGGGAGAGAATAGAGCCAATGTTTCAAGCCTAGATGGTCCTTCATCAGAGCTCTCCACAGGTGATGTCGGACCTGCTGAGATTTGCCAGCATTTTCTGTTTTTGTTTCAGATTCCAGCATCCGCAATATTTTGCTTTTAAGAATATTCACAGATTGTCCCACTGTTTGTTTACAGCTGAAAATTCACGTTCCACAGGAGCTGTTGGCAATTGAATTTCTCCTGAGATCAGTCCTTACTGGATGATTCTCTTTTCTCTTGCAGACAGTGGTGTTGATTTGGAATCTCCCTGTAGTAATTGGCAACCACCAGTTAGTATAACGTTTATGTTTAATTATTAGTGTCACAAGTAGGTTTACATTAACACTGCAATGAAATTACTGTGAAAATCCCCTAGTCGCCGCACTCCAGCTGAGTGTGGCGACTAGGTGTACTGAGAGAGAATTTAGCATGGCTAAGCACCTAACCAACACATCTTTCGGACTGTGGGAGGAAACCGCACAGACAATGATCCAAGCTGGGAATCGAACTCAGGTCCCTGGCGCTGTGAGGCAACAGTGCTGACCACTGTGCCACTGCGCCGCCCCTGTAACATTTATTGACAAACACATATATACCCAGTGTACTTCCACAATGTTCTCACTTCCAGCTCTGCAATCCACTCCGGCTGCAAAGGCCCACACTCTTCCCCATGACCCCCAGCTCGTTCCCCATTGGCTGATCAGGTCACACAACCACCCCAATGTACACCACTTAAAGGGGCCAGCTACTACACTCCTTTAAGCACTTGGTTTGCAGCAATGAGTGTTTTCAAAACTCAAACAGAACAGCTTTGATGAGAGAGATATGAGAGAATGACAGATGGGGTAAGGCTGTTGACCCTGTGGTGGTCTCTCTCATTGTTAGTTCAAATACAGCTTCTTTCAACACCTAAGGGCTTAGCCACAGGACCCATCCCTGGTTTCAATCTGGGCTTATTTTAGCCACTGTCTCAGGGAGCTCTGTAGGGCCTGCGTCACCATAAAATGGCTTCATCCTTCATTGGTACAACACAGTAGTTGCTGCAGGACAATGTCCTTTGCAGGTGCCCAGCTAATGACATTATAAAGTAATATATATCCAGCCAATGAGATGAATTGATATTCTGTATAATTCATCTTCATTGCAGGTGTGCATCATAAACTTTCTATATAAGTAGACAATATTATACTGAGGGGGAAGCACAGAGTGATGGGGAATCGAGTGATTTGTAAACCCAATGATGAAGACAGTAACTTGGTGCGAATGGGAGTCTGGTGGAGAAGGCAGAGCTGCTTTCTATTCTTTTTCTTTTACCTCTAGTAGCTGGTGAGCGTTCTCCTTTATCTCCAAGCAAGGAGAATTTTACTCTCTGGGTGCACCAGAGGCCAGGTCAGCTGGATATCATGAGATGGTGCAATTAGAACATAGAACATAGAACATTACAGCGCAGTACAGGCCCTTCGGCCCTCGATGTTGCGCCGACCAGTGGTACCAATCTAAAGCCCCTCTAATCCACACTATTCCAATATCATCCATATGTTTATCCAATAACCACTTGAATGCTCTCAATGTTGACGAGTCCACCACTGCTGCAGGCAGGGCATTCCACGCCCTTACTACTCTCTGAGTAAAGAACCTACCTCTAACATCTGTCCTATATCTCTCACTCCTCAATTTAAAGCTATGTCCCCTCGTGCTAGCCAACACCATCCGAGGAAAAAAGCTCTCACTATCCACCCTCTCTAATCCTCTGATCATCTTGTATGCCTCTATTAAGTCACCTCTTAACCTTCTTCTCTCTAACGAAAACAACCTCAAGCCCATCAGCCTTTCCTCATACGATTTTCCCACCATACCAGGCAACATCCTGGTAAATCTCCTCTGCACCCTTTCCAACACTTCCACATCTTTCCTATAATACGGCGACCAGAACTGTACGCAATACTCCAAATGTGGCCGCACCAGAGTTTTGTACAGTTGCAGCATGACCTCCTGGCTCCGAAACTCAATCCCTCTACCAATAAAAGCTAACACACCATACGCCTTCTTAACAACCCTATCAACCTGGGTGCCAACTTTCAGGGATCTATGCACATGGACACCCAGATCCCTCTGTTCATCCATACTACCAAGTATCTTACCATTAGCCCAGTACTCTGTATTCCTGTTACTCCTTCCAAAGTGAATCACCTCACACTTTTCCGCATTAAACTCCATTTGCCACCTCTCAGCCCAGCTCTGCAGCTTATCTATGTCCCTCTGTAACCTGCCACTTCCCTCCGCACTTTCTACAACTCCACCGACTTTAGTGTCATCCGCAAAGTTACTAATCCATCCTTCCACGCCCTCATCCAAGTCATTAATAAAAATGACAAACAGCAGTGGCCCCAAAACAGATCCTTGCGGTACACCACTAGTAACTGAACTCCAGGATGAATATTTCCCATCAACCACCACCCTTTGTTTTCTTACAGCTAGCCAATTCCTGATCCAAACCACTAAATCACCCTCAATCCCATGTGTCCGTATTTTCTGCAAAAGCTTACCATGGGGAACCTTATCAAATGCTTTGCTGAAATCCATATACACCACATCAACTGCTTTACCCTCATCCACCTCTTTGGTCACCTTCTCAAAGAACTCAAAAAGGTTTGTGAGACACGACCTACCCTTCACAAAACCGTGCTGACTATCCCGAATCAAATTATTCCTTTCTAGGTGATTATAAATCCTATCTCTTATAATCCTTTCCAATACTTTGCTCACAACAGAAGTAAGGCTCACCAGTCTATAATTACCAGGGTTGTCCCTACTTCCCTTCTTGAACAAGGGGACAACATTTGCTATCCTCCAGTCTTCTGGCACTGTTCCTGTAGACAATGACGACACAAAGATCAAAGCCAAAGGCTCTGCAATCTCCTCTCTAGCCTCCCAGAGAATCCTAGAATAAATCCCATCCGGCCCAGGGGACTTATCTATTTTTACCCTTTCCAGAATTGCTAACACCTCCTCCTTATGAACATCAATCTCTTCCAGTCCAACAGCCTGCATCTCAGTACTCCCCTCAACGACACTGTCCCTCTCCAGTGTGAATACTGATGAAAAAAATTCATTTAGTGCCTCTCCTATCTCTTCAGACTCCACGCACAACCTCCCACTCCTGTCCTTGACTGGCCCTAATCTTACCCTAGTCATTCTTTTACTCCTGACATACCTATAGAAAGCTTTAGGGTTTTCCTTGATCCTACCCGCAAAAGACTTCTCATGTCCCCTCCTGGCTCTTCTTAACTCTTTCTTTAGGTCCTTCCTGGCTAACTTGTAACACTCAAGTGCCCTAACTGAGCCTTCACGTCTCATCTTAACATAAGTCTCCTTCTTCCTCTTCACAAGAGATTCAACCTCCTTAGTAAACCACGGTTCCCTCACACGACTGCTCCCTCCCTGCCTGACAGGTACATATTTATCAAGGACGCGTAGTAGCTGTTCCTTGAACAAGTTCCACATTACAATTGTGCCCATCCCCTGCAGTTTCCTTCCCCAACCTATGCCAGCTAAGTCTCGCCTAATCGCATCATAGTTTCCTTTCCCCCAGCTATAACTCTTGCCCTTTGGTATATACCTGTCCTTTTCCATCGCTAAAGTAAACGTAATCGAATTGTGGTCACTGTCACCAAAGTGCTCACCTACCTCCAAATCTAACACCTGGCCTGGTTCATTACCCAGTACCAAATCCAATGTGGCCTCACCTCTTGTTGGTCTATCTACATACTGCGTCAGGAAGCCTCCCTGCACACACTGGACAAAAACCGACCCCTCTAAAGTACTCGAACTATAGCTTTTCCAGTCAATATTTGTAAAGTTAAAGTCCCCCAGTACAACTACCCTGTTACTTTCGCTCCCATCCAGAATCATCTTTGCAATCTTTTCCTCTACATCTCTGGAACTTTTCGGAGGTCTATAAAAAACTCCCAACAGGGTGACCTCTCCTTTCCTGTTTCTAACCTCAGCCCAAACTACCTCAGGAGACGAGTCCTCATCAAATGTCCTTTCTGCCACCGTAATACTGTCCTTGACTAACAATGCCACACCTCCCCCTCTTTTACCACCTTCCCTGCACTAACTGAAACATCTAAACCCTGGAACCTGCAACAACCATTCCTGTCCCTGCTCTATCCATGTCTCCGAGATGGCCAAACATCGAAATCCCAGGTACCAACCCATGCTGCAAGCTCACCCACCTTATTCCGGATGCTCCTGGCTTTGAAGTATACACACTTCAAACCGCCTTCCTGCCTGCCAGTACACTCCTGCGACTCTGAAACCTCATCCATGACCTCACTACTCTCAACCTCCTGTACACCGGAGCTACAATTCAGGTACCCACCCCCCTGCTGAATTAGTTTAAATTATTTCACGACCTCCTCCTTTAGAGTTGTTCAGTGATCAGGGACAGGAGAGAATGACTGACTGCAAATCAGACAGATCTGGGGACCCAGACTTCATTGATGGAGCTCTGGCTGTTGACTTTTAATATGGCACTTGTTATCTGTGTGGATGAGAACAAGGCCTTGAAGTGAAAATGGTCAAATTGGCCATAATTTCATGGCGCAGGAAGACATACAAATAGAACGAGTGAAAAGAGTACGGAATCTAGAACACCAGGGACACAGTCTTAGGAAAAGGGGTTAATCATATAGGGCTGGAATGAAGAGAGATTTCTTCACTCAGAGGATTGTGAATCTATAGAATTGTCCTCCCCAGAGAAAATGGATACTTCAGCCTTGAGTATTTTCAAGACGAAGATAAATGGAGTTTTGATCTCTTGGGGAATGAAGGGATATGGGGAATGGATAGAAAAATGGAGTTGAGGCCGATGATAAGCCATGATCATGTTGAATAACAGCGCAGGCCTGAGGGATCAAGTGGACTAGTCCTGCTGTTTCTTGTGTTCTTGTATTCATGGTTAAATTGCAAAATCCATGTTAATACATTGTAATTGAGCAATTAACATACTGGAATTGACAACCTGTCTCTCTTGAGGTGGTTGTGCACATCAGCCTAATGTGTTGTAGGTAGAAAGCGGCAAGTTGGAGCTGACTATTTGTACACTCTGACATTTAGTTTTAACCCATCCCGCAACTGCAACTAAATGCATGGGATCACCAGGTTAAAATTCTCTCCAGTGTCCTTTTGAAGTCAGGGGTCAGAACCTGGATTTTATGCTCACTGAGTGGGCACGGGGCGGAACGATCATTCATGAAATGTGGTGGAATGCTGTCAGGAGGGCGTCCCGACGTCATCTCACTGTCTCACGATATTTCAGTCTGAAGTGCAACAACCGCACAACCTCAAACAGACCATTGTCCGCAGCAAACTACCCAGCCTTCAGGACAACAGTGACCACGACACCACACAACCCTGCCACAGCAACCTCTGCAAGACGTGCCGGATCATCGACACGGATACTATCATCTCATGTGAGAACACCATCCACCAGGTACACGGTACGTACTCTTGCAACTCGGCCAACGTTGTCTACCTGATACGCTACAGGAAAGGATGTCCCGACGAATGGTACATTGGGGAGACCATGCAGACGCTATGACAACGGATGAATGCACACTACTCGACAATCACCAGACAAGAGTGTTCTCTTCCTGTTGGGGAACTGTGGTGAACCATAGATGGTTACCACTATGGGTACTTGTATATATGTTACTCTCGTTACTGTTGGGGTTAGGGTTTGGGTGTTCCACCTGTTATTACTGTTTATGTGGTACACTCCGTTCGGCTCCGTCTTCTTACAGGAGTATAAAGGTCACTGCTACTTCCTAGTAGTCTTCAGTCTGGGATAATATTGTTGAGTAGTGTGCTCCTATTTGTCGTGAATAAAAGCCTTTATTCCCGGGTACGTCCGAGCCTCCCATGTGAATCAATCGCGCATCAATTTTATTCACGACAAATCCTGAAAATTTTGTTCGAACAAAATGGAGCAGATGCTAAAGCCCAATCGGCTAACCTTGGATCCACGTGCCGCTGGGGCATTGAACACTTTCGACCATTGGTTAAAGTGCTTCGAGGATTACGTTGAGGCCTCGGCAGCAGTCCAGTCCGACGCTGACAGATTGCGGGTCCTCCACGCCAGGGTGAGTGACACTGTGTATGCAACAATTCGCGATTCCCAAAATTATAAAGACGCTATCGACTTGCTCAAGGGGCTGTATAACAAACAGCCGAACGAAATTCATGCTCGTCACCTATTAGCCACTCGATGGCGGCAGCCCGGCGAAACTACGGGACAGTACCTGCGCGAACTTCAACAGCTAGCCAGAGCCTGCAACTGGAGGGCGGTGTCGGCTACTCAATGCACCAACGACCTCATTTGGGACGCGTTCGTGGCTGGAATCGGCTCATCCTATATCCGCCTGCGGCTGCTAGAGCAGGGTAACTTGGACCTGGCTAAGACGGTAGAATTGGCCGACGCACTGGAGACGGCCTCCAGAAATCTCGAAGCCTACCCCACCGACCACGTGGGAACAGCGTGACAAGCACAGCCGCCGCCTCAGCTGTATTCGGCGGCTCCTTGGAACTGCGCGATGATGCTCCCAACTTCGGACCTGACGGCTGCGGCAGCTCCTGGAGGCCCACGGTGCTACTTCTGCGCTTTGGCGAAGCATCCTCGCCAAAGATGTCCGGCCAGGGCGGTGTTTTGCTCTGCCTGTGGAAAGAAAGGGCACTATGCTAAGGTGTGCCGAGCGAAGACCCCTTCCAGGCCCAGCAGTGCTACGTGCGACTCCCCAGGATCCATCTCCTCGTCTCCGGCCTCGTCGATGTCTTCAGCCACGTGCGATCCACGGGCGCCGCCATTTCCTATGACGACGATGCCAGCCACGTGCGACCTGCGGGTGCCGCCATTTTCAACATCCTCGACCACGTGCGATTCATGGGCGCAGCCATTTTGGTTGACATCGGCCGCAGGAGACCAGCAGGGGTCGTCGTTGTCAGCTATCTCAACTGCCTGCAGTTACGCTCGGGATCCAACAGTGGCGTCAATCATCCTGGACCAGGCCAAGCCTCACAGACTCGACAAGTCCATGATGGACATAGAGGTAAACGGGCGCCTGGCGCGTTGCCTGTTTGACAGCGGGAGCACGGAGAGCTTCATCCATCCGGATACAGTAAAACGTTGCGCTCTCCGTGTGCAAGCTGTCAGGCAGACAATCTCCATGGCGTCGAGATCCCGATCTATCCACGTTCTCGGGAGCTGTGTGGTAACTCTAACGGTGCGGGGCACAGTCTACGAGAACTTCAGGCTCCTCGTGCTACCGCACCTATGCGCTCCGGTAGTCCTGGGGCTAGACTTTATGGTCCACCTGAGGAGTGTGACCCTGCAGTACGATGGGCCACTCCCTCCACTTTCAGTGGGAGAACAGCAGCCTCCAAATTGTCCAGTGTGCTCCACATGCAGCCTCTCAACACTCAAAATTACCCCGCCTTCCCTATTCGAAAATCTCGTGCCAGGCTGCAAGCCCATTGCGACTAAAAGCAGGCGTTACAGCGCTGAGGATCGGATCTTTATTAGTTCTGAGGTTCAGCGGCTCCTCAGGGAAGGGGTCATTCAACCAAGCACTAGCCCATGGAGAGCACAAGTCGTGGTGGTCAAGACTGGAGACAAGCCCCGGATGGTCATAGACTATAGTCAGACCATTAATAGGTACACGCAGCTGGACGTGTATCCTCTCCCACGCATATCTGACATGGTCAACCAGATTGCGCAGTACCTGGTGTTCTCCACCATCGACTTGAAGTCAGCCTACCACCAGCTCCCCATTCGCCCAGAGGACCGCAAATACACGGCCTTTGAGGCGGATGGCCGTCTCTACCACTTTTTAAGAGTCCCTTTCGGTGTCACTAATGGGGCCTCGGTCTTCCAGCATGAGATGGACCAAATGGTGGACCAAAACGGGCTACGGGCTACCTTCCCATACCTGGACAACGTCACTATCTGCGGCCATGACCAGCAGGACCACGACGCCAACCTCCAGAAGTTTTTACGCACTGCGGCACTCCTGAACCTGACCTATAACAAGGAGAAGTGCGTATTCAGCAAGCACCGCCTAGCAATCCTCGGATACGTGGTGGAAAACGGGGTCATCGGCCCCGATCCAGACCGTATGCATCCCCTCCTTGAACTTCCCCTACCCACTAGTATCAAAGCACTGAGAAGATGCTTAGGCTTCTTCTCGTACTATGCACAATTACGCGGACAAAGCCCATCCGCTCATAAAATCTACCTCTTTTCCCCTGACAGCAGAGGCTCGCTTAGCCTTTGAAGGGATAAAAGCCGACATCGCGAAAGCCACGATGCACGCTGTCGATGAGTCCATCCCCTTTCAGGTGGAGAGTGATGCATCCGATTTCGCCCTGGCCGCCACACTTAACCAGGCGGGCAGGCCCGTCGCCTTTTTCTCTCGAACCCTCCAAGGCCCTGAAATTCGGCACTCCTCTGTGGAGAAAGAGGCTCAGGCCATTGTGGAGGCCGTATGGCATTGGCGCCATTATTTGGCTGGCAAACGGTTTACCCTGCTCACGGACCAAAAGTCCGTGGCCTTTATGTTCAACAACACGTTAAAGGGAAAAATTAAGAATGATAAAATCTTGAGGTGGAGAATCGAACTCTCCACCTACAACTATGATATCATGTACCGTCCGGGGAAGCTCAATGAGCCCTCAGATGCCCTGTCGCATGGAACATGTGCCAGTGTGCAGGAGGACCGGTTACAGGCCCTCCACAGTGATCTCTGCCATCCGGGGATCACTCAGCTCTTCCATTTTGTAAAGGCTCGGAATCTGCCCTACTCCATAGAGGATGTCAGGTCGATAACTCGACGCTGCCAGGTTTGTGCAGAGTGCAAGCCGCACTTCTACCGGCCTGACAGGGCACACCTCATTAAAGCCACTCGCCTTTTTGAACGACTGAGTGTCGACTTCAAGGGGCCCCTCCCTTCGATGGATCGGAACGTGTATTTCCTTAACATTGTTAATGAATACTCCCGATTCCCCTTTGCCATCCCCTGTTCTGACATGTCCTCTGCCACGTTCATAAAGGCCCTGTGGAGTCTTTTCACCCTGTTCGGCTACCCCAGTTATATCCACAATGATAGGGGTTCGTCGTTTATGAGCGATGACTTGAGGCAATACCTGCTCTCTAAGGGAATTGCCTCAAGTAGGACTACAAGTTACAACCCCAGGGGTAACGGACAGGTCGAAAGAGAAAATGCTACAGTCTGGAAGGCTGTTTTACTGGCGCTATGGTCTAGGGGTCTTCCAGTCACCCGTTGGCAAGAGGTACTTGCTGATGCGCTCCATTCGATCCGGTCCCTCCTGTGTACGGCAACCAATGCTACCCCACATGAGCGGATGTTTGTCTTCCCTGGGAAGTCTTCCTCTGGGACCTCACTGCCGTCTTGGTTGACGTACTCAGGACCTGTTCTCCTGTGACGGCATGTTAGGGCCCGCAAGTCCGACCCTTTGGTTGAACAGGTCCATCTCCTCCACGCCAACCCTCAATATGACTATGTGGCATATCCTGACGGGCGAGAGGACACGGTCTCTATCAGAGATCTGGCGCCTGCAGGGGACCTGGAAACCCCCGTCACTCCCGCACCCCTGGTTAGGATTCCTTTACCCATTCTCTCCCCTCCTGACATGGCGCGGGCAGCATCGGGACCTCAACTTGATCCTCTTACTCCCGTGTGCAGCTTGCCTGAGTCCAGGGGATTGTCGCCATCTTGAGGTCGGCGGTCAGGAGAGGAACTGGAGGAGTTTGTGGACACCACCTCAGAGAGAGGGTCGTCACCACGGTCACCAGAACCGGCACTGGGAGGTCGCGGAGACGGTGCGGACCTCCGATTCGGCTGAACTTGTGAACATGTGGACAGTTTTTATTGTTTTTTTACCCCACCTGTCTTTGTTTTTTGAAGGAGGGGTGAATGTGGTGAACCATAGATGGTTACCACTATGGGTACTTGTACATATGTTACTCTCATTACTGTTAGGTGTTCCACCTGTTATTACTGTTTATGTGGTACACTCCGTTCGGCTCCGCCCAGGACTCCGCCTTCTTACAGGAGTATAAAGGTCACTGCTACTTCCTAGTAGTCTTTAGTCTGGGATAATATTGTTGAGTAGTGTGCTCCTATTTGTAGTGAATAAAAGCCTTTATTCCCGGGTACGTTCTAGCCTCCCATGTGAATCAATCGCGCATCAGGAACACTTCAGCGGTCACGGGCATTCAGCCTCTGATCTTCGGGTAAGCGTTCTCCAAGGCAGCCTTCACGAGACACGACAACACAGAGTCGCAGAGCGGAGACTGATAGCCAAGTTCCGCCCCCATGAGAACGGCCTCAACCGGGATCTTGGGTTCATGTCACACTATCTGTAATCCCCACGACTTGCCTGGGCTTGCAAAATCTCACTAACTGTCCTGTTTGGAGACAATACACATCTCTTTAACCTATGCTTAACGCTCTCTCCACTCACATTGTCTGTACCTTTAGGACTTGATTACCTATAAAGACTCGCATTCCAACCATTATTTTGTAAATTGAGTTTGTGCCTTTATATGCCCTGTTTGTGAACAGAACTCCCACTTACCTGACGAAGGAGCAGCACTCCGAAAGCTCGTGGATTTTGTTACCAAATAAACCTGTTGGACTTTAACCTGGTGTTGTGAGACTTCTTACTGTGTTTACCCCAGTCCAACGCTGGCATCTCCACAGCTGGATTGGAGGCAGGCTGCTGTTTCTGATATCCCATCAGCCTTGGTGATGTTTCCGGCTGTCCTTTGGTTGCCAGGGCCTGTGTAGGGCAGAAGAGTCCATGCTGGGCATTTCTGAATTGTCGCTGGCGCTTTGGATGCGACGGTCATTGGTAGAGGTGTGGAGGATCGTCAGGAGTACTCTGAGAGGAGCATGCAGATGCATGGAGCTGCAGGTCATTCACCAGCATGAAGTTGTCATGAATCTCCCTGCTCACCATTGATGGAAGCAAAGTTACCAGGTACCTCAATCATCTCTCTCACGGACAGTGACTTCCTGAAGTCAGTGCCTGTGTGTGAGTTCACAGGTCTGAATGCAACCCCAGCAATCCCTGATTGTGTTCTTGGAGCTGCCGCTCCATGGGCGTCACCACCCTCTCTATGGAGTGTTAAGAATGGGTTAACAGACCTTCCGATTAAGTCTTAATTTGATGTTAATTATTCAATTGGAGTCACTGATGGATAAAGGGGTCACAGGTGGCACTATTTTGTTGGTGGAGAATTGTGTGTGAAGTTGGATCAAATTAATAAAGGTATTTTATGAAGAAGCAGAACTTGTGTTTCCACTGAGAGGTGAAGCAGTGGTAGCCGAGGATGGTTGTTGGTTCTAAGTAAAGGGCTGCAAGTTACAACCCTTTTGGACAAAAAAGGGAGGCTTCACTCAAATTCTAAATCAACAAAGGAGTGAGTAGGAGATAACAAAATGGCTGAACACAGAATAAAAATGTTAGGATATGACTATTGGCCGTTATTTTCAGACGCTGAACCTTATGGCCAATGGAGAAGTGAAGTCATTATGTGGACTCTGGTAACTGCTTTGGGAAAAAGAAAATGGGGCATGGCATTGGCTCTTTCTTTACCTTTTATAGAAGTAAAATTAGACGCAAAGTGTTTTCCGAATTGGAGTTGGAACATTTGAACTCGGAAAAAGGTCTAAATAATTTATTGAATTTCATGGGTAAGATTTATCAAAAGGATGACTTAAGTGTGTATGAAGCCTGGTCAGAATTTGATAGATTTTGGAAATCAGAGGATATTTCTATTGAAGAGTATGTGATGGGATTTAGGAGACTATATAAAAGGCTGCAAAAACACCACCCAGAATTTCCACAGTCTGTTGGCATTTAAGTTACTGGACTGTGCTAAAGTGACCAATATGGATAGGCTCCTGGTTTTGACAGGAGTTAAGTTTGTAGATAATAACACCTTAGTCGATCAAATGACGGAGGCCTTAAAGAAATTTTTAGGCAAACATTCTATCTACACAGTTCTTCTGACACAAATGGATCAGTCAGTGATAAAGCAGAATGTGGAAGATACACTAACAGGATGGCGAGATCGTATGGGTACAAGCAGGCTATGAGAGTATGGCAGAAGAATGGGATCCAGAAATTATGAGGATAGAAACCCCTTTTAATACTTATAGCCGGAGGAAGTATGTGGAGAATGGCAACAGGGAAATGCCCCAGGTGTTTTCGGTATGACTTTAAATTTCATTGTGCTTTCAATTGTCTGAAATAATTTGAGTGTTTGAAGCTACACACATGACACGGAAGAATCGGAAGAGGAAAGAGATGGCGACCAGAAAGAGCGCATTGTCCTATTAACAAGAAATTTTACTCCTATAATGAGAGTTTTGGTTGCAAAGTTCTTCCATTGTGCTGTATTAGACAATGGCTGCATATCTACCATGTGTGGAATTGACTGGTTAAAATGTTACCTGGACTCTTTAAGTGCTGAAAATCAGAACAAGGTTAAAGAATTTGAAAGTTCCACAAGTTTGGGGATGAAAATATCCTGAAATCACTAAAGAATGGTGATCCCTTGCAATATTGCTGGAGTGAATAATTTCACTAGCACAGATGTGACAAGTGACATACCTTTGCTTCAGAGTAGACAGTCGATGAAGAAAGCGCACATGAAACTGGATATGGTAAATGATAAGGCAACAGGTTTTGGAAAAATGGTGGACTGACAATTTACTCAGTCAGGACACTATTGTATTCCGTTAATGACAATTTTTTGGGAAAGAGGTTAAGGAAGTGTTATTAACACCCAGAAATGGGACGTTAGCTGATTAAAAAGCTCATTGTACTCAAACTGCATAGGCAATTTGCACATCCATCTCCTCGGAGGTTGAAAAATTTATTAAAGGATGCAGGGATAAGAGATGAAGACTATACTAAGCTGATAACAGGTGAATGATCACTGAGGTTTGTAGGAAACGCAGAAGGACACCATCACAACCAATAGTAACTCTAGTTTTGGCCAGAGATTTTAATGACATTGTGGCCATGGCCACAAAAGATCTGGGATAAAGTGAACAATGGGCCCTATTTTATCATTTTGATTCTAAGCGCTGGGAGGACTTAACTGGGAGTGTTTCAGATCCGACTTTTAGACCCGTTATCGGGCAACCCCAATACGCACACTGCCTGAAAAAATATCAGCAATTCGAAATCGTGCTGTAGAAGCCTGTGGGCGGGGCTTAACATGCCCGAAACTCTGCAGCTCCAATCGGCGCCTCCAACTGGGCATGTGCAGAAAAAAAAATGATAGAATGCGGCTCCTGGGCCAGATAATGCCTCCCCCTGGCCCCCACAAATATTACTGACACCCTTATTCCCCCCTCCACCACTCAGACCGATCGCGGTTCCCTCTCCCCCTTCCCCCTCGCTGATCTCAAGCAAAGAGCCGTTGGACGCTCGGCACTTACCGCCTGACTACCTGGAGTGCCCGAATCGGACTTCTGTAGAGCATACCTGTTTCGCGCCGAATCGGGATGGGCGAACGTGGTGATAAAGGGAAGTGCTAGTAAGATTGGGCATGCAACCCATTAAGTCAATTTAAATGGCCGTCATGTCCAATTCGGATACAGTCCTGATCGCGCTACTCGCCTCATGCCTGACTTTACCAAGTTTTCGCGCCCAAAAACAGGCGCAATTTGATGGTAAAATTGGCCTAATATATTTTGACTAAATCTACAATCAACCATTGTACGTCATAAAGAAAAGAGTAATTCTAGATCAGATCATGGAAAAATGGATAGGGACAGGAATGGGGCCACTAGTGAAATTCCATACAGACAATGGGGGACGAATTTGCTGATGATGAGTTTGGGATATATGTGAAAACATGAATATTATAGTCATGAATACGGCTGCGGAAAGCCCATTTAGTAATTGGGTGTGTGAGAGAAACCATACTGTAATAGATGACATGCTCCAGAAAATTTTGGCAGATAGACCAAACTGCAAGTTAAATTCAGCCTTAGCATGGGTGGTACATGCAGATGGTTGGGGGCTATAGTCCCTATCAATTAGTATTTGGTAGGAATCCTAAAATTCCATCCATTTTGAATGACCAGCCTCCAGCTTGGGAAGGGGCGACAATTAGCTCTGCCTTTGTGGAGCATTTAAATGCATTGCATACAAGTAGAGGAGGATTTTGGAAGCAGAAGTCTTTGTGCCTTAAAGCTCTGCGAATCCTTTCAATGTACAGCTATCAAATACCATTTTTCAGCAAGAGAGACAATGTTAATGAATGGAAAGGCCCAGGGAAGGTTATAGGCATAGATGGCAAAACAATTGTTTTGCAACACAGTAATCAGACTGTTGGGGTGCATTCATCAAGGACAATGGGTACAGATTACAAACTTGCAAATTTAGAAAGAGGTAGACGATGAGGAACCAGGGTCATCTGATACTCGTGTATTACAGAACTGAAGACCAGTTAACTGAAATAGGGTATCTACGAAGAACACAATGGGCCCAATTTTATCATCACGTTGCGCCCGTCTTCGGGCACAAAAACTTGGTAAAGTCAGGCATGAGGCAAGTAGCATGATCTGTACCTGCCTTCATGCTGGTTCCCCCCCCCCTCCGCACCTCCCCCCCGCCCCCCCCCCCCCCCCCCCCCCCCCGGCCTTACCAAGGTCCGAAAATGGCTGCAGTCAGAACAGGTGCGACGGCCATTTAAATTGACTTTACTTGGCTGCACGTCCAATTTTATCAGCACTTCCCCCTTTTACCAATGTGTCCGCCCATCCAGAATCGATGCAAAACAGACATGCTCCATATAAGTCCGATTCGGGCGCTCCATTAGCGAGGAGGTAAGTGCCTAGCGTCCGATGGCTCTCTGCTTGAGATGGGTAGGGGGTGGGGATGGGGGGGGCGGTGGGGGGGAAAGGTGGAGCCGCACCATTCAACCTGAGATCAGTAGGGGTGAAAGAGGGGTCCTCTGCCACTCTGGCTGAGATCGGTTGGGTGGTGGGGGGGAATAAGGGGGTCAGGTGGGGGGAGGCATTATCCAGACTGGGAGAGATGTGGCAGGGGCGTGGCATTCTATCTTTTTTCTGTGCAGGTGCTTTCAGCACCTGCTTTTAGCAGGTGCTAAAAGCACAGATCCGGATCGGGCCGTGCGGTGGTAAAGTGGGATTTGGCGGTAGAGTTGGGTGGGCAGTTCATTAAATCGATTTAAATGCATGCTAATGCATTTAAATCGTCGGGCCGCCCGATTTGGGCGCGGACCGAATTCGCGCCCGAATCGGGTGTCGGTAAAGCCGCGTTCTGCTCGGATTCGGGTGCAGATCGCGTTAAAGTCCCCTCGCCCGAATTTACCGCGATTTCGCGCCTGAAAACGGGTGCGAATCTTTGGTAAAATCGGGCCCCTAGTTTGAAGTCCGCCCAGCATTTAGAATCAAAATGGTAAAATAGGGTCCGATTATTTCTGAACTAGAACAGGCCATTTTTCCAAAACGCCAGCTGCCAAAAGATGGTGCAAAGGTGACATACTTGCCTGAAGGGTCCAGTCAATGGAAGGCTACAACTCTTATTAGTAGAGCAGGGAAGGCCACTGGGAAGTACAAACACTGATTAAATGTACAGAGTACAGGGGAGGATGTCAAGACCATGGATTGGGAACATGAAGTTCAAAAATGGAGGGCATAGAAACATAGCACCAGTTCAGATAGTAAGTCCGATAGTGAAGGTGATCACAGGAAGAGATCGAGCACCGTTGAAAGAACATCCCACAGCAGGAGGGAAAGATCAAGCAGTGGTAGTGCAGGATGGGGGACGTAGCTTGACAAGGTCTCCGAATAGAGACCTTGCTACTAGGAGTAGAAGCCCACGTGCTCATGAGATTTTGTGACTTTCGACCAATTAGATGTAAAAGTTATAAGATGCCAAACAACTAGAACTGCACAGTTTGGGATATACATGGAGGTACCAGATAGGGGACAAAGAGCTCTACCTCACAGATGGATTTGCACAGAAAACATGCTTCCTGATGGAACTTGTAAAGCAAAGGCCCGGCTTGTGGCAAGGGAATCTGAAGAAAACTTAGACCAGGGTTTAAGGGTGGATCCACCTACGGCAGGAAAGATTATTTTAAAGATCTTAGCTCTGTTAGCTACAAAGGCACGGGAATGCAAATCTATATAAAAGCTGTCTTTTTGCAGAGGAATCGGCTTCAGAGAGATTTTTCTCCGTCCTCCCAAACAGGCAGCCAACACAGAAAGGGTACTATGGAAACTAAATAAATGTGTATATGGGCTAAATGATGCGTCTAGAGTTTGGTATTTTTCGGTAAGGCTTGTTTTGTTAATGTTAGGCTGTTGCCAGTTGAAAGCAGATCCTTCAATGTTTTACTGGCACTATTAAAGAAAGCTTTCTGGTATCTTTATGATGTATGTTGATTTTTTTTGTGGGGTGGTAGTAGCGATTTCAAAGCTATAGCAATTTCTGGGTTGGAAGTCAGATTCAGGTGTTTCCAAATATATTGGGCTGGAAATCAGACAGATTGAGTCAGGTGTCACTTTACATCACATCTTATTTAGAGTATCAGCCCAATTGCAACTAGTTGAGGTAGGGCTTCACAAAAGGACGCGATGGTTTCAAAGACAGAAAAAGAGAAACTCCCGAAGTTTGATTGGATAGACAGACGAGACTGGATGTTAGTTTTGATATCCTAGAGTTGAGTACAAAAATGAATCATACAGTGGAAGGTGTAATGAGAGCAAACAAAATGTTGGCCAAACTAAAAATGTAGGAGTGTGTTTTGAGGTTCCCATTTTTGGGTGATCTTAGGCACTTGAAACTCATAGTTAACAGTGACACATCCTATGCTAATTTATGTGATGGGGTTTCAAGCGCAGGAGGTTTTACAACATTTCTTTTGGGAGAAAATGGAATATGTTGCCCCCCTTTTGAGGGGAAACAAAGAATGAGAGTGGTTAAAAGCACATTGGCTGCTGAGACACTAAGCCTTGTAGAGGCAGTGGATATGGTCTTATTCATATCCCAGATATTAACAGAAATTTTGGGATTAGGGGATTCAGGTAAATTATCCATTGAGTGCCACATTGACAATAAATCCCTGTGGGGAAAATGTGCACTCCACAAACTGTAAATGAAAAGATTGAGGGTCAACATAGCCAACTTAAAGCAGATGCTGGACAAAGGGGAAGTATCAAAAATGAGTCGATAATAGCTATCAGTTATCCGATTGTCTTACTAAGAGAGGGGCTAGTTCAAAGAAACCTTTGGACATTATTAAGGAAGGGTGTATCTTTCTGTGAATGTATGTTCTACTAATGAAAGTTGCATCCTTCCATTGACTACACCTTCTCCTATTCCTGGCACCCACCCTCTTCCCACGTCCGCTGGCAGCATTGAGCCTCTCTCAGCACATGGTTCAGGCTGGCCAGCGGTTAATTGGGCAGCCAGTGTGAAATTGACTTCAGGCACCAATCACAGGCGGGGATGGATTTTCCATCTGCTTCTGGTCCTGCCAGTTGCACTCTCATGCCAGGCTGAATATCCCGGCCCAAGACTGTGAATTCCAAACATGTCTTCATCAGCAGTCTATTCAACATTGGAATTCAACTTGTGGTCAGCTGTCCTTGAAATACAGTCAAATACATGATTAATATGGTTGACAACAGCTTACACTTGGTTATGCTCCTCACACGACTGGTTCATGATTATAGCTGTGTATTTTGCATAATCAGCCTGGAATTCATGAAAATGCAAAGACCTTGTGAAATTTGTCAATGTCAGAATGAATAACTTGTAGGCATGATCCAAGTGGGAAGCTGCAGGAAGTGAACCTTTCAACCTGCAGTGATGGTCTCTTTTTGTTTTCAGAATTAAGTTTGTTATTGGGTATTTCCTCCTGATATGTACATTTAATCCCTGGCTGTATTATTGCACAGTGGTTAGCACTACTGCCACATAGCACCAGGGACCCAGGTTCGATTCTGGCCTCGGGTGGCTGTCTGTGAGTTTACATGTTCTCCCAGTGTCTGTGTGGGTTTTCTCCCACAGTCCAAAGATGTACAGGTTCAGTTGATTGGCCATGCTAAATTGTCCCTTAGTGTCAGGGGGATTAGCAAGGTAAAACATGGGGTTACAGGGATAGGGTGGAACTGTGGTCAGTGGTGGCTTGATGGGCCAGTGGCCTCTTTCTGCACTGCAGGGATTCTATGGTTTCATTCACGCCTCCAGCTAATTATTAATGGGCCATTGCAATGACAGTTTTGGTTTTATGTTAAATCTGACTGTGAGGGGCAGAGCTCCTGATTTTCTCTTCAAAAACAGTGCAGAGAAAGAGAACGGAAAGGTAGTGTGGGCGCTCAAACCCAATCAGCTGGTGGCTCTGTTAGAAGCTGTATGACTCCTTATAGTTCCCTGCCTCTGGAGTAAGGGTAATTTTGCTGGGACCATGCCACTCTCTTGATGGGTAACTGATGACGAAGAACTTACACAACACTGACTCGGAACAGGGCTCAAGGGGCTGAGTAGTTTACCTCTGTTCTTCAGTTCTACTGTTTTATTAATTTTCAATCCTTCAATTCAACTGAATCTCTCTGCATCGACCTAAAGTATTGACTCTGCTTCTCTCTCCAGAGAGGCTGCCAAGTCTGCTTGCTGCAGTGTTTCCAGCATTTCAGAATGTTCTTTTTTATATTGGAATCGGTACATCTTGAAATAGATGAGATGCAGCAGCAGGTAAGGCTAAGCTGCAGAAGGGGTGATGTTAAACATAGGTGGTCTTCTTGATGGAGCGGATTGCTCACCAGAAATGTAGGCTGGGGTTTTCCAGCCCCGACGTGATGTATATCGGCAGCCCAGGCAAAAGTTGACTTTGTGGCACCAGACGATCCTAGCGGAGGGCGGGGCTGGGGAAATCCCACCTTGCTTGGGGTTGAAAAGCATGCTAAAGCTTATGAGCAGACTGATTCAGTGTGTGGCAGGGGGACCAGTGGCAATGACTTAGTCTTACAGATGTTTAGCTGGAGGGCTAAACATTGTTGGTACAAAGCTCCTTCCTGGAAGCGTTAACATGGAGCCCGCAATCCATTCTGTTAAGATCCCAGTGTGCACCAGAAGCGTGTGAAGGAGCTCTGTCCGACAGCACACGTCAGTGCAGGTTGATGCAATGCCAAGATGTCAAATTTGGATCACACACCTTCAAGTAACATGTTCCCTTGTCTCCCTGCAAAAAACAGGCACTAACCAGTACGATGACCCAGGCACATAATTTGCACAAAGGTCAATTTTAAACACATGTGTTTGGCATGACTTCGAAATGTCTTTGGAGGAGTTGTGAGAATCTTGTTACATCCTCAAAGGACAAGTGAGTAGGTGACAAAAACTGCAAAAGATATTGGGGCAGCCACCGTAATCCCCAGGTCTGCAGCATGACTGAGAAATGAGGTACTTGAAGTGCCAGTATCCAAGCTGGTGGCTGCAAGTTTCAGGTCAAGCGGCTCTTCAGTTCGGTGCTGGAATTAAACCTGGGTCCTTGGTGCTGTGAGGCAGCAATGCTTGCCACTGTGCTGCTCCTCCATATATTGAATTAAAGATAAGGACTCCCAGAGCAACTCCCTCCTGACTGTATACCATTGTGACACTACCACTGTGGTGTGTCTGTCCTGTCAACACGACAGGACAAACCCAAGGATGGTGATGGTGGTGACTGGGCCATTGTAAGATATAATTTGGTAAGTACGATTGTCAGGTTATTGCTTGACTAGTCTGGGACAGCACGCCTAATTTTGGCACATGCCCCACATGTTAATAAGGAGGCTTTACAGGGCTGGATTTGCTGTTGACATTTCTAGTGTCCAGGGTCACATTTTGAGTGGTCCATCAGATTTCATTTCCTACAATCATAAGTGCAGGAGAAGGCCATTCAGCCCATCGAGTCTGCCCTGACCACAATCCCACCCAGGCCCTATCCCCATAATCCCACATATTTACCTTGCTAATCCCCCTGATACTAGGGTCAATTTAACATGGCCAATCAACCTAACCCACACATGTTTGGACTGTGGGAGGAAACCGGAGCACCCGGAGGAAATCCACACAGACACTGGGAGAATGTGCAAACTCCACACAGATAGTGACCCCAGGCTGAAATTGAACCTCACAGTCCTTGGTGCTGTGAGGCAGCAGTGCTAACCACTATGGCACCCTTTTTTTTAGATTTCTTTTTGATTTCATCTAAGTTTCTTGCAACTGAATAGCTTGCTTGGTGTTTCAGAGGGCATTTAAGAATTAATCACATTTTGTCTGGGTCTGGAGTCATATGTAGGCCACAGCAAGTTCAGATGGAAGATTTTCTTCCCTAAAGGATATTAAACATTAGTGTGAGAGGTTGGCATTTTGATGTTCAGGGGCTGTTATGGGAAACTGCATGCACTAACCTTGACTACCGACGTGAGATCATTGGTTTTCTTGTGACATTGCTGCCTAACCCTTGGGGTCCAGATTTCAGGAGTTGAACTCCCTGATGCCAGGGGTGGGGGAGCAGGAAGATATGATGGGGGTGTTTAAGGAGCTTTTAGATAAGCACATGAATATGCAGGGAATAGAGGGATATGGACCAAGGGCAGGTAGAAGGGGTTAGTTTAATTTGGCGTCATGCTCGGCGCAAAACCATGGGCTGAAGGGCCTGCTCTCAGAACAGTACAGTCTATCAGCTGCTCCCCACTGCCTTCTGAGGATGGTCCTTGAGAGCCTCTTGCCCCTGCAGAACCATGGCATCTTTACTCCTGCACACCTCCTTCACTGATGCATGTAGTGTCCTATCTATCACTCTCTTAAACCTAATGTTCATCTTCCACATTTTAACTGGGAGAAATATTATTCAGTGCAGCTTTTCTCAGGAGGAACAAGTTGGCTATATTAAGTGCTCTCAGCATGGGGGAGGAGGGGGGGGGCATTTTTTATGTTTCTATAGCACTTTGGGTGAAGGGATCAAAGGAAATGGGTTTTGATTAAAAATTGACAATGGTTTCATGGTCATCATTAGACTTTTAGTTCCAGATTTTTATTAAATTGCACCAGCTGCTGTGGTGGGATTCGAACACAGATCCCCAGAGCATAATGCCAAAAGAGAAAATGCTGAAAAATCTCTGCAGGTCTGGCAACATCTATAAGGAGAGAGAAGAGCTGACGTTTTGAGTCCAGATGACTCTTGGTCAAGTGGGTTATCTGGACTCGAAGCATCAGCTCTTTTCTCTCCTTACAGATACTGCCAGACCTGCTGAGATTTTCCAGCATTTTCTCTTTTTTGGTTTCAAATTCTAACATCCTCAGTAATTTGCTTTCTTTCCCCAGCGCATGATCTTGGATTATCAATCAAGTGACAATACCACAATGCCATCACCCATTCCATCAAAGGATATGAGGGGAAGATGGGATCAGGCTATTGAGTTGGATGATCAGAATGAATGGCAGAGCAGGCTCAAAGGGCCAAATGGCCTCCTGCTCCTGTTTTCTGCCTTTCTATGCTTCTAAAGGTGATAGTGTTCACAGTAAATGGTAAGGATGCTTTGGGCAGGAGAGTGACAATAACTTCTTATGGAACCTTGAGGAGTTTTCCTGCTGCTCCTAGTACTCAAAGTAAACCTAAAAAAATACTTCCATAAACTTTCCCTTTTTGGACTGGCTGCCACATCCGATCCTGAATTAAATTCTCAATTTTAAGCTTATTTATTAGTGTCACAAGCATTAACACTGCAATGAAGTTACTGTGAAAATCCTCCAGTTGCCACACTCTGGTCCCTGTTCAGGTACATTGAGGGAGAATTTAGCACGGCTAATGCATCTACTTCGTTCTCCTAAATCTCCAGAAGTTACAATTATGTGAGATTGTTATCATGACAGAAATACCTCGCTGCCAATTTAAGCATACATCACACTATTCCCACTGGGTGGCCAAGATCAAGTTATAGCATCACTGTCTGTTTCTGAGTAACATTGACATTGACCAAAACAACCTTTAACATAAATTTTCCACAATTAAATGTCAGTAGATAAAAGATCTTGTCTGTCTGTTACAATAATAGTTCAATAAATCCATGTTATGAAACCATGCTTTGTATCAAAAACAACTTTATGTATTTATTGGACTGAAAGCGCTGGTTGAGTTTTAAAAGACTGATCAGCATTTCAGTGACTTAAAAGAACTGTTTCTAAGATGGCTGAGCATTAACATTGTGATGTTAGTGTACCTTTAAGAAAGGGTTTTTAAAAAACATTGTTTCTGCACTTTCACAGTTTCAGTGATTTCTTAGCTCACATCTTCAGTGATGTCATTGTTGCCAGCTTGACTGGAAATGTCCTTTTTATTGCTGCTTAAATGGGCTTGATTGTGTTTACTCTGGGATTAGTTTTATAATCCTGCATTGTTAGAAGGACGGTCAAACGATTTTGGACAGTTTCTTTTATTTTTCAGTTTGGAGCTGCAAGGTTTGAGTTTCAGTTTTAGAAGGGACAGCAAGCTAAAAAGAAATGTTTTCCCTCCTCTCCCTGTTGTTTTGAAAACTTTGTTGGTTAGCTGAAAACAAGATCTTGTTTCCCTGAAGGGTGAAAATCTGCTGTTGTTGGGGGCTGGACCAGAGTGTGTCTGGTGTTTTGGGAAGCTGCCTTATCTTCAAACTATTTGGAGTGAATCCAGAGAACTATGGACTTCAACCAGAGGACTCTATTTCATTATCATGTGAGCAGTAGACTTTAACCTGGGTAAAGGGTTTTGTCTGCGGCAAGGGTCTTGGTTTGATTAGAACACATTTGATACCTTTTGTTCAGGGTTATATTATAGTGGTTGTTTTGTTTTTGTTTGTAATTGTTAGAAGTTATTGCTAATATTCTTTCCATACATGTTAACTATATTCTTAAATAAACTTTGTTTGATAAAAGCTCCCTAGTGGGCCTTTTGAATCACACCTGAAGTGGAACATATCATGCTTATCCTAGCCAAATTCAAGATGCAAAACTTAGGATTCAGGCGGGCTCCATGAATTACTTTGGAGTTTCTAATCTGAACCATAACAAAACTATACCCTGCAAATTATGAAGCCATTGGAAGCAGGCCAGACTGCCTGACAAAAGGTCATCCTGACTCAACATTGGCTCTATTTTTTCTCCACAGATGCTGTCGGACCTGCTGAGATTTTCCAGCATTTACTGGGGTTTTTTTCAGATTCCAGCATCCGCATTATTTTGCCTTTGTCTGAAATAACTCATCAGAGATAATCACTTAAGAGGAATGTAAATGGCCCATCCTGAACCATTTGCAAAATATTGAGTCAATCGCCTGTATAGAGCTGTGAAGAAGGCCTATAGTGTGTTGGCTTTTATTAACAGGGGGTTGGAGTTTAAGAGCCGTGGGGTTATGCTGCAACTGTACAGGACCTTGGTGAGACCACATTTGGAATATTGTGTGCAGTTCTGGTCACCTCACTATAAGAAGGATGTGGAAGCGCTGGAAAGAGTGCAGAGGAGATTTACCAGGCTGCTGCCTGGTTTGGAGGGTAGGTCATATGAGGAAAGGTTGAGGGAGCTAGGGCTGTTCTCTCTGGAGCGGAGGAGGCTGAGGGGAGACTTAATAGAGGTTTATAAAATGATGAAGGGGATAGATAGAGTGAACGTTCAAAGACTATTTCCTTGGGTGGATGGAGCTATTACAAGGGGGCATAACTATAGGGTTCATGGTGGGAGATATAGGAAGGATATCCGAGGTAGGTTCTTTACGCAGAGAGTGGTTGGGGTGTGGAATGGACTGCCTGCAGTGATAGTGGAGTCAGACACTTTAGGAACATTTAAGCGGTTATTGGATAGGCACATGGAGCACACCAGGATGATAGGGAGTGGGATAGCTTGATCTTGGTTTCAGATAAAGCTCGGCACAACATCGTGGGCCGAAGGGCCTGTTCTGTGCTGTACTGTTCTATGCTCTATATCCAACTAGGTGAGGAACAAACCATTATACAACTTCACCTTGAACCATAAACATTGGCTAAGAAGGGAACTCTTTCAGCTATAACCTAATCATGAACTTGGAATCAACTTGCTGTCACCATGTTTTGCTACCAAATAAACCTGTTGGACTTTAACCTGGTGTTTGTTAGACTCCTTAAAGTGAAAGTGGACCGTGTGAGAAGCTCGCACTCGCTCTCAGCACAATAAATGCTACTCTTTTTTTTAAAAAAACAGGAAAGCGAATCTGGGTGTGTCTTTTGCAGTCACAGCAAATAAACAGTTAAACAATCGCTTATTTGGCAAGCCCATGTTTTGAACAGAAATGCTATTAGGGCCAAACAAGAAAAGGGGGAGGGACATTCTAAACCTTCTCTACAAAAACTTCTACTTTCCCAGAAGACTAAGGAAATTCAGCATGTCCACGACTACAATTCTCACCAATTTTTACAGATGCACATCCTTTCTGGATGTATCACAGCTTGGTGCAGCTCCTGCTCTAATCAAGACTGCAAGAAACTGAGTTGTGAACATAGCCCAATCCATCACGCAAACTAGCCTCCCATCCATTGACTCTGTCTACATTTCCCGCTGCCTTGGAAAAGCAGCGTAATCAAGGACCCCACATACCCTGGACATACTGTCTTCCACTTTCTTCTGTTGAGGAAAAAGATATGAAGGTCTAAAACCACATACCAACCGACTCGAGAACAGCTTCTTCCCTGCTGCCATCAGACCTTTGAATGGTCTTATCATACATTAGGTTTATCTTTCTCTTCATCTTGTAGGTAACTGCAACACAGCAAATTCTGCAATCCTATCCTCACCTTCTCCCCTTTGTACTCTATGGATATGTTTTGACTGTATAGCTCAATGTCAGTACCACAAAATATTGCCAGCAGTCAGAAACAAATGAAGTAATTATTTGGAAATGATACAAATCCGTAATTAAAATACTATGCAAGATTGCAACCAGAAATAAAAAGGGAACATGTTGGAAACACTCAGATCTGGAAGCATCTGTGGAGAAAATAACAAAGTATTTTCTGTTTTCTTCTAACATTTTCCTGAATTGCGCACAGAACAACTGCATCGATGCAGGTTAAATAGGCTTTCGGCCAAGTCATGTATGGATGACTTGCTTGTGTTGGGAATGTTTGACAATTTGTTGTTAAGCTTGAAGAAATCTTGCCAGAAAGCCTTTCATAGGACATGCAAAGGCAGTTAACACTATCGACTGCCAATAATGCTGCTGCATATTCCAAGCATAGAAAAAGGACTGACACAGCACTGAACAAGACTGGAGATTTATTCTTCTTTATTAACATTGAAGGGAGGTCAACAGAGGACAAATTCTGTGGCTCTCTCTTATGGAAATACGTCCTAAGTAATCACATCTCCCATGTCAGCAGATGAAGCTGTCAATCAGACTGATGTTACATCTTATCACATTACTGATGATTCAAAGATGACCTTCAGTTGCATTCATTCTTTCAGTTCGACAATGCTTATTTCTACTGTTTTCTCTTTTGGTCAGAACCTTCACAATCTTGTGCACTTCAGTGTTTAAGCCTTGGTGTGGTGCTGGTAGCCTTACTGCTGATGTCAGGTTTAAACCCCACTCCAGAATTTGAACATAGAATCAAATGCAGTATTTAAAAAATACTGTGTTGTTGGAGGTGCTGCCTTTCAGGTGAAACATTGAGCCAACTTGTCTGCTAGTGCAGGTGGCTGTATAACAATCTTTGAAGGAGAAGGGGAGTATTTTTAGCAACCGCTGGTGAATACTTACTCTGCACCAACGCTAGCAAAATAAAAATGATTTATCTCATTGTTGTTTGTGGAGTACAAATTAGCTGCCACATTTGCCCACATGACAACAGTGAGGACGTGCAATGGAGGAAGATGTTTAATGATCTGACACAAGTTGCCAAGGTAAGTCAGTTCAATCATCAAAAGACATATCCTACTAACTGCACTAGTAGCCTCATCCACTAGTCAATTCACTAAACTCGCATCACCCACCTAGAAACAATCTCCATTAATAAGTACTTGATTCTTCAACTCGTATGGTTTACCTCATCCGTTTACTTGGCATTGTTCCCAGTCTCTCACCCACCACTCTCTCAGCTTATGCATATTTGCACATATTCAATCATAGCAGTCACATCACGTAAGCATATTGCAAGACAGTGTCTAACACACCTCCCCTGTTCTTGCAGGAGCATGTGGTGCAATTCCGAAAACAGCAGGAAGGAAATCGACAATGAAAAGCACACCTTAATGTTTTAATCCTCATGGAGAAGAAGGGGCAGCAATGAAGCCACTGGTGGGCTGAAGGAACCGATGATAATGGTGCATACCTAATCCTCCTTACCTCTTTTCACTACACATCTGTAATTACACAATGCTTACCTTCTCTGCTCCCCTCACCAAAACCCAACTCCTGTCCTTTTGCATTTCAGATATCCAAGAACTGGAGCATTCCCAACCAGAAGCAGATGAAAACAGTAATAGAGCTTGAGCGAGACCGGAAATTCCTGCCTGAGGTCAACAGACATTTCCGTTCTCCCCCCTTTCACCCACTTCAGTTCCTCGATGGGTAGGGCGGTAGAATTCTGGCGATAGAGTCATAGAGATATACAGCATAGAAATAGGTCATTCAGTCTAACTCGTCCATGGCGACCAGTTTTCCTAAACTGAACTAGTTCCATTTAGCCTTATCTCTCTAAACCTTTCCTATCCATGTACCTGTCCGAATATCTTTCAAATGTTGTGATTGTACCCACCTCTACCACCTCCTCTGGCAGCTCATTCCATACTCACACCACTCTCTGTGTGAAAAAGTATCCCCTCAGATGGTAAAGAAACACCATCATGTGATCTTATACTCAGAGACTGACACTGCACATAAGATCAAAGAGGGAGCTGCACTTGATGAGACACTGGGAACCCTGCTGGATGTGGAGATGCCGGCGTTGGACTGGGGTAGGCACAGTAAGAAGTTTAACAACACCAGGTTAAAGTCCAACAGGTTTATTTGGTAGCAAAAGCCCTTGCTACCAAATAATCCTGCTGGAGTCAGGGCAGGGGAAAAGATATTGCAGGTGCCAGTTTGCTGGATGACAAGGTCTCATAGAAGTTGTGCTCAAAGTCAGGTGAGGACTTTGATGGGCCGGGCCACAGCAGGAGGATGTTGGATTTATAAACTTAATTACTTGAGATACTGGGAAGTCTTCCTATGGACAATATCGAGGAGCATGGAGGAGTCCAGCACCATCTTGGCACATGGTTTTGCACAATGTTTATAGAGTCCATCCTTTCAAATATGAAACATGAAGGAATTATGACTGCTGCAAGATAATTGTTACCATATAGTGTGTAGTCTCACTCAAAGAGGACAAACAAGTTTGTGTTCCAGGGAGCAGCTGCCTCTCTCTGGGGGTGTCACCTCAGCAATCCTGCTGATCTACTGGCAATTTCACGGATTCATGGACTCCTATGATGCCCTTCCATCACAGCATTCAAACCTTGGACAGAAGCCGCTTGTGTTGCAATAGAAGATTTGACATCGTCCATCAGTCGCAGCCTCATGGTGGGCTCCACCGGTTTGCCACTGAATGTGACCGCTGATTCCCTGCTTAAAAGAACGGGCTCCAAAGTCCACACTAAAGTTGAGGGCCATTGCAACTGTTCATTCTCCCGAAGCTTACCAGCCTCACCTGAGATAACTGGCTGATTCCAATGATGTATTCTTTGACTGCAAATTATATCTGATAACTAAAATAATCAAACAGGTTTATTCAAGGAAGGATTTTAATTTTCAGGGTAGCTACCATCAATCAAATTTAGAAAATGGGTTCTCCCCTTTCAATTTGACTGAAATACTTGTTCATTTAATTACACATGTGTAAAATTCCATGGCCAGAACATCAAAACTATCGCATAATCCTCTCATCCTAATCACTGTTTCAGCATTGTCACATTCAAGTTCCTCTCCCCATCCCTTTCTGCTAACACTTACTAAGTTTACCTTATAAATTGATTAGATGGGACACACCATGTTTCCAACTTTTAGAGAGTACATGGTGACACAGTGGTTAGCACTATTGCCTCACACCACCAGGGGCCCGGGTTCAATTCTAGTCTCGAGTCACTGTCTGTGCAGAGTCTGCACGTTCTCCACCTGTCTGCGTGGATTTCCTCCGGGTGCTCTGGTTTCCTCCCACAGTCCAAAAGATATGCTGGCTCGGTGGATTGGTCATGTTAAATTCTCCCTCAGTATACCCGAACAGGCGCCGGAGTGTGACTACTAGAGGATTTTCATAGTAACTTCATTGCAATGTTAATGCAAGCCTACTTGTGACACTAATAAATAAACTTTATACATCTTCAAATGTTTGCATTGATCACAATTTCTTATATAATTTAACAGAAGGAAGCTGGCAGGGCAGTGAAAGAATGAAGAATTTCTGATGAACATTTGCTAGGAATCCATCTACTTGACAAAACGAATGACCAAATATATTGGTGTGGAATCCAAGTTTAGATTTGTTTGTGATAAAATTTTTGCCCAATTTCTTTACTTCTTCTAAAGCAGATGGTGTCAAATGAAATTGTTTCTTTTATTTGAGGAAACATGCCATTTATGTTTAAATAGTTTGGCTCAATTCCTTCACAGACATACTCATGTAACAATGAGGCAATCTGTATATTGGGCTGAGGTTTGATTTTACGAAACCGAGGTAATAATGACTTTAGACTTGTTTGTGATAAACAACTCTTCAAGCTTTCTAATCTCATTTCTTTCCCATAATACTGCAGTATATGATATTTTTGAGAAGTGATTGAATTGTCACCCGTAAAAATACTTGCATTTGCTCACATTAGAGATGAGATAATTGCTGCTCAGAGATACTGAATTGCCATCTCTTAACCATTCCACCTTAAAGGGAAGATTCAGAAGCCTCTGAAAAGATTGTGGGCTAAGATGACAGCTTCACATTAATTGAACATAATCAACCACCTCATCTCGATCTGTGCTGGAGCATGTGTTGCACAGCGGACAGTACGATTAAATATTTCACATTAAGATAGGTAAGCTTCCAGAAATGCACTGTGTTTCTATATTTTTGTGTTAAAAATCATGAGGGATGGAGATAGGAAGGAACTTTTTCCCTTTAGTAGTGGTATCAATACCCGGGGGGGGGGTATAGATTTAAGGTAAGGGACAGAAGATTTGGAGGTGATTTGAGGAAAAACTTTATCACCCAGAGGATGATGGGAATCTGGAGCTCATTGGGTTGAATTTTATGGCCCTGTCATAGAGGGGGTGGGCCTGGAAAATGCAGCGAACCATTCGAAAGTCCATTGACTTAGCAGGAGCAGAAAGTTCCATTTTGATTTGATTTATTATTGTCACATTAGTATACAGGGAAAAGTATTGTTTCTTGTGTGCTTTATAGACTAAGCGTGGCGTCCATAGGGAAGGAAAGGAGAGAGTGCAAAATGTAGCGTTACAGTCATAGCTAGGGTGTAGAGAAAGATCAGCTTAATGTGAGATAGGCCCATTCAAAAGTCTTTTGGCAACAAGGAAGAAGCTGTTTTTGAGTCGGTTGGTACGTAATCCCCGACTTTTGTATCTTTTTCCCGATGGAAGAGAGTACGTCTGGGGTCTGTGGGATCCTTTATTATGCTGGCTGTTTTTCACTGGCAGAAAATTCCACCCATTGTCTGAAAGGGTGGTAGAGGCAGGAACCCTCAACATTTAAGAAGCATTTAAATGAGCACTTGAAACATCACAGCATACAAGGCTACAGACCAAGTGCTGGAAAATGGGATTGGAATAGGTGTTTGACAGCTGGAGAAGACACAATGGGCCAAAGGGCCTCTTTTTGTGGTGTAAAGTTTTTATGATTCAATGACGCTATGGTTCCACCTTCTGCACATTCTGCTTTGTAAAGCAGTTATCCTGCTGTCAATTAGGATCAGGGCAGCTGGTGATCCAAAGTCAGCTGCACAAAAAAATCAAAGACCTCAGATTACCCAAGGATGCTCACAATAAGGCACACCAATAATTCGACTTGCAGATGAAACATTGCCCTGAGACTCCGTCTGCTTCTCTGGTGGCTATAAAAGATTATCAAGGCACTATTTCAAAGAAGACCAGGGTAATTATTCCCAGTGTCTTGGCCAATATTTACCACTCAATTAAAATCACCTCTCAAAAAATTACAGATGATTTGGTCATTGTTACATTGCAGTTTGCTGAGCTTTGAGACGTCCTGAAACCTGCCAGTTTTTCAATGTTTCTTCTTTAATTAAGATCCATTAGAAATGCTGGAATTTATATTTGAGACACGTATGATCAACTGATTAGGACGGCACAGTGGTTAGCACTGCTGCCTCGCAGTACCAGGGACCCGGGTTCGATTCCTGGCCTCGGGCCACTGTCTGTGTGGAGTTTGCATGTTCTCCCCGTGTCTGCATGGGTTTCCTCCGGGTGCTTCGGTTTTCTCCCACAGTCCGAAAGACTTGCTAATTAGATGCATTGGCCATGTTAAATTCTCCCTCAGTGAACCTGAACAGGTGCCGGAGTGTGGCGACTGGGGGATTTTCACAGTAACTTAATTGCAGTGTTAATGTAAGCGTATTTGTGACAAATAAATCAACAACTGCACACAGAGCCCTATTTTACCATTTTGATTCTAAATGCTGGGCGGACTTGAAACTGGGAGTGTTTCAGATCCGGCTTTTAGACCCGTTCTCAGGCGCCCCCATACACACTCTGCCTGAAAAAATATCAGCGATTCCGAATCACGCTGCATAAGCTTGTGGGCGGGGCTTAGCACGCCCAAAACCCTGCAGCTTTGATCGGCGCCTACAATTACGCATGCGCAGACAAAAATAACGCTCCCTGCCATATCCCTCCCAGGCCGATTAATGCCTCCCCCTAACCCCACAGACATTGCCTCATCCCACAACATTACTGACCCCCTTATCCCCCCCCCCGCCGATCTCAGGCAGAGTGGCAGCGGACCCCGATCTCCCCCACTGATCTCAGGCAGAGTGGCAGCGGAACACCCCCTTTCTCCACCCCCCCCACCACTGATCTCAGGCAGAGTGGCAGCAGAACCCCTTTCCCCCCACCACCCCACTGATTTCAGGCAGAGAGATCCCCCCTCCCCCCTTCACCCTACAGATATCCGGCAGAGTGATCCCCCTCACCCCCCACCCCGGACCCTCCCGCACAAGGCCCCCATCTCCTCCAGACCCTGATGGCTGTGTGACACTTCCCTCTCTCTCCGCTGTCCCACTGATCCACTCCCCGCCCCCTCTCCATCAGTACACTTGCAAGTGCTCACTTGCCTTCCCCTCAATGCTAACAAGCAAATTGCATGTAACATGCTGGAATGCTCTACCAAACTGCCTGCAGCTGATCTGCCCTAATGAGGGGCAGCTCCATTTAAAAACTCAAGAATAGACAGGCAGGCAGTGCAGGACAATGTGTGCACGACCAGCCCCCTTTTCTTCTGAGGGCGACCTGGGGAGGCTACTGAATGCAGCAGAGGTGAGGCGGGACACCCTCTTCCCCTCAAGAGGACGCAGACGCAGGGGTTCTGATGGAAATGCAGCCTGGGAGGAAGTCACCGCCTCGGTCAATGCCAGGGAAGTGTCCCCCAAACCGGGAAGCAGTGCCGGAAAAGTCAATGACCTCATCCAGGCAGCAAGGGTGAGTGCTGAGCCCCATCTTGCATCTTCCACCAAATCTCCCCCAGATCCTCCCTGAGGAGCTCCTTCCTATCTCCCCCCAAGAACCCCACTGCGCTTGCCCTCGAAGGGCTACCACCTGATACTCTGCAGGAGTCACGCCATCATTTCTTTCATGGCTCCTTCTGTCTCCACAGGAGAAGACCAACCATAACACCTGTGAGAGGGCAAAGACAGTGGGTGGTGAGCCAGACCTCCAGGTCCTCACCCCCTTTTTGAGGAGCAGACTCTGGAGCTGTCAAGGGAAGGGGAGATGCGGGCTGTCAGCGACAGCATGGTCGGGCTGCCATCAAGAAGTGAGCAGCTGTCATTCCTCCACCCACTTCGAGTCAACTTCTCGGGGGCATGAGTTTTGGGTGCGAGGGGCAAGGTTTAAAGGAGATGTACGAGGCATGTTTATTCACATAGAGAGGGTAGTGGGAGTCTGGAACTTGCTGCCGGGGGAGGTCACGAAAACAGATATGATAGCAACCTTTAAGGGGCGTCTCTACAGCTATGTGAATGGGATGGGAGTTGAGCAGAGGCTCCCTGGAAGGGTAGGGGGTAACAAATCAGACGGGCAGCCTGGTCGGTACAGGCTTGGAGGGCCGAAGGGCCTGTTCCTGTGATGTAATTTTCTTTGTTCTATGTTCAATGGAGAAATGTGAATCATGTGTTTGGCATCCCAGATTCCTCTCCCTCCCTTGTATTGAACCATGTGGCCATAAGACTTAGGAGCAGAATTAGGCCACTCGGCCCATCGCTCCACCATTCAATCATGGCTGATATTTTTCTCATCCCCATTCTCCTGCCTTTTCCCCATAACCCCTGATCCCCTTATTAATCAAGAACCTATCTATCTCTGTCTTAAAGACACTCAATGACCTGGCCTCCACAGCCTTCTGCGGCAAAGAGTTCCACAGATTCACCACTCTCTGGCTGAAGAAATTCCTCCTCATCTCTGTTTTAAAGGATCATCCCTTTAGCCTGAGGTTGAGCCCTCTGGTTCTAGATTTTCCAACTAGTTGAAACACCCTCTCCGTATCCACTCTATCCAGGCCTTGAAGTATCCTGTAAGTTTCAATAAGAACCCCCCTCATCCTTCTAAACTCCGAGTACAGACCCAGAGTCCTCAACTGTCCCACATACGACAAGATCATTCTTGTGAACCTCCTCTGGACCCTTTCCAAGGTCAGCACATTCTTCCTTAGATACGGTGCCCAAAACTGCTCACAATGCTCCAAATGAGGTCTGACGAGAGCCTGATCAACAGCCTCAGAAGTACATCCCTGCTCTTACATTCTAGCCCTCTCGACATGAATGCTAACATTGCATTTGCCTTCCTAACCGCCGACTGAACCTGCATGTTAACCTTAAGAGAATCTTGAACTAGGATTCCCAAGTCCCTTTGTGTTTCTGATTTCCTAAGAATTTTTCCATTTCGAAAATAGTCTATGCCTCCATTCCTCCTTCCAAAGTGCATAACCTCACACTTTTCCACATTGTATTCCATCTGCCACTTCATTGTCCACCCTCCAAACCTGTCCAAGTCCTTCTGCAGCCCCCCTGCTTCCTCAATACTACCTGTCCCTCTGACATATCTTTGTATCATCTGCAAACTTAGCAACAGTGCCTTCAGTTCCTTCCTCCAAATCATTAATGTATATTGTGAAAAGTTGTGGTCCCAGCACTGACCCCTGAGGCACACCACTAGTCACCGGCTGCCAGCCTGAAAAAGACCTCTTTATCCCCACTCTCTGCCTTCTGCCAGTCAACCAATCCTCTATCTATGCCAGGATCTTGCACTTAACTTATTTAACAGTCTCCTATGTAGCACCTTGTCAAAGGCCTTCTGGAAATCTAAATAAATCACATCCACTGGTTCTCCTTTATCTAACTTCCTTGTTACCTCCTCAAAGAACTCTAACAGATTTGTCAGACACGACCTTCCCTTGACGAAGCCGTGCTGACTCAGTCACTTTATCATGCACTTCCAAGTACTCTACGATCTCATCTTTAATAATGGACTCTAAAATCTTGCCAATGACCGAAGTCAGGCTAACTGGCCTATAATTTTCCATCTGCGCCTCCCTCCCTTTTTAAACAGCGGTGTTACATTAGCTACTTTCCAGTCCTCTGGTACCCTCCCTGCCTCCAGTGACTCCTGAAAGATCACCACCAATGTCTCCACAATTTCCTCAGCTATCTCTTTTAGAACACTGGGGTGTCATCCATCCGGTCCAGGTAATTTATCCATCTTCAGACCTTTCAGTTTCCCCAGAACTTTCTCCTTAGTGATGGCCACTACAGTCACCTGTGCCCCCTGACTCTCCTGGAGCTCTGGCACTGTGAAGACTGATGCAAAGTACCAAACAGTTCCTCTGCTATTGCTTTGTTTCCTATTATTACTTCTCCAGCCACATTTTCCAGTGGTCCAATGGCTATTTTTGCCTCTCTCTTACCTTTCTGTTGCAGGGACAGACCCAGGGCCTTCTAGACTCAAGGCCCGTACTGCAGCTCTCACCATCCTAGAGCAGATCGCTCGGACGAGTCCTCAGAGGATGTGGGTGAAGGAACCTCCGAGTGTGGCACCGTTTTGGTATCAGCTTCCACCTCACAACCCCAGATACTGACACGTCGGTGGGTCCAGTCAGTGGTGAGGCCTCTGGGTCACACTCTGAGCACGACACATCTGATAATGTATGTACATCAGGTGGAGGAGGGAATATCCAAGGCCTCTGGCATGCGGGGGCCTGCCGGAGGCAAGGACTCAGCTGGCCCCAGGCTCTGAGATCACTTCTCTTTCAGCTGCTGGAGATGCAGCAACGGAGCCAGGGAATGCAGGAGGGGCTGACGGCCACACTGGACCGACTGCGAGGCTGTTGGGAGGAGTCCCAAAGGTTTCGGGTAGAACAGCTATTGTCTGTCTTGCGTGCTTCCCAGGCCAACACTGCAAGGGTGGCATCTGCCGTGGAAAACCTGGGGTAGGGGACCCTCACCATGAGTGGCAGGTTCCAAGTGATGGCCGAGCCACAGTGGGCTGCGGCCAAGTCACAGCAGGCCACAGCTGAGGGACTGAACAAGCTTCTTGAGATTCTGCGGCCCATGGCTGAGAGGCTCGCGAGCTTGCAGGAGACGTAGTGGGACAGCGCTGAGACACAGCAGGCTACAGCAGCAACCCTTGAGAATGTGGCCCAGCTGCAGAGGGTCATGGTTGAGGGGTTGCAGAGGGTGGCCCAGTCTTAGAGGGCACTTGCTGCGGCCATTGAGAGGTGGCTCCCGACGCAAGTGGCCATCGCAGAGGGCTCGACCACTATGGGTAGGACGCAGGTGGTCCTCCAGGACTGGCAGCCAGGTGACACTGGAGCTTCTGGAGCTCACTGCAGAAGCACTGCTGTCCCATGGAGTGACTCAGGGGCCCACAGGAACCCCAAGGGAGGAAGAAGGGCTCGTCTATTTTGGGGCTTTCCAGCCAGGAGACTGTGGCTACACTTTCTGACTCCCCCCTTCCTGACCCTGGGGCATCTCAGGGGCAGCGGGATGAAGAGGGTGTCATGGAAACATCCCAGGCACCTGGAAACAGGCCAGAGTCCTCAAGGTCCAGGGCCTCTCGAGGACGCCCGCCCCACACATCACAGGCCATGGGGCGCGATAGGCAACTGGCCCCCTCCACTTCCGATGTACATTCTGGGGAGTCACTGAGACATAGTGGTAGGCCACGTAAGGTTAGGAAGTTGTAGTTGCACTGAGATGGCACGGGTGAAGGGTTGCACAAGTTAAAGATATTTAAGTACCTTAACATTTTCTGTTCACAAGTTTTTATGTTAGAATGTCTTATTCAAACACCTTTATTGCAAGTAAATCTTTTTTCACCACCCACCTGTCACTAATTTGTCTCGAATAGGAATCCTCTTCCATTGATGATCGCCGGAGCGATGCTTCATGTTGATGTCAGTTGGGGAGGCCCCTCAGTGCTGTGTTACTGAGAAAAAGAAGCCATTGTTTCCCCAGACCCCACAAGCGATTCCTTCCTTTCCCCTACCCCACCCTCCCCAGGGCCCTGTATGGGGGTTTCAGATCCCTTACCCACTACACAATGTGGGCCCAGTTGCCAGCGTGCATGCGGAGCTCAGGTAGGAATCAGACTAGTTTGCACCAGGGCATCATTATGATGGTGCTGAGCGAGTCATCAGCACCCTCCTGCCTGCCAAAAATCTCACTAACACAGAGTACCCAGGCCCACCACTCTGGTGTGACAATATTTCAGGAGATAGAAGGAATTTTTGATGGGGGGGAATGGAACCCACAGACACAAACCCCTAACGACTGAACCGCCTGGTGACCAGGGCCTCCCTAGCTGCCCTCGCAGCCTCATTCTAGCTGCCAGCCCTCCAGCACCTGGGTGGTGTTCCTCGGCATGCTCTTCCCCTCCCTCCTCCCTCCTCCCTCCTTCCTCCTTCTTTCCTCCTTCCTCCTCCCTCCTTCCTCCTTCTTTCCTCCTTCCTCCTTCTTTCCTCCTTCCTCCTTCTTTCCTCCTTCCTCCTTCTTTCCTCCTTCCTCCTTCCTCTTTCCGTCTTCTTGCTGGTCATCCTCCCCAGCGACGCATGGCTGGTCAACCTCCACGTCCTCCTCCTCCAATAGGCCACCTCTCTGTAGAGCCAGGTTGTACATGGGACAGCACACGACCACTATGCGGGAGGAGATCAGGGGGCTGTACTGGAGGGTCCCTCCAGATTGGTCCAGGCACCGGAATCGCATTTTGAGGAGCCCAATGCACCCCTCCACCAATGTGCGGGTGGCTACATGGGCCTCATTATAGCGGGTCTCTGCCTCAGACACAGGCCTCCGCACAGGCATCATCAGCCATGTCCGAAGTGGGTAACCCATATCACCCACGAGCCACCCCCGCAGCCCGGGCTCCTCCTCAAATGCCTCCGGGAGGTCCGAGCTCCTGACAATGAAGCTGTCGTGCACGCTGCCTGGGTGTCTTGCGCAGGCGTGCATAATGTTCATATTATGGTCACAAACTAATTGAACATTCAAGGAGTGGAACCCCTTTCTGTTGATGAATCTCTGTGGATTCTGTCGGGGGCCCTGAGTGTGACGTGTGTGCAGTCGATGGCCCCCTGTATGTTAGGCATTCCCACAATGGCTGCAAACCCTGCAGTCCGGGCTTCCTGATGGGCTTGGTCCAGGTTAAATTTAATGTCCTGCCCAGCCCGGGCATACAGGGCTTCTGTAAGCTGCAAGACACAGCTGACTGGGAAATGCCAGATACATCTCCTCTAGGGGTCTGGAAGGAGCAGTGGCATAAATTTCAGAGTGGCCGTCAATTTGACAGCCACCGAGAGTGGGTGCCTCCCCTCCCCACCCCCCCCCCCCCCCACCCTTAGGTGCCAGGTCCTGCAACAGGTGGCACAGGTGTTGCACTGTCTCCTTTTTGGAGGTGGAGACGTCAGCGGCACATGGTGTCCGACATCTGGTCAAATGACACTCGTGCACGGAACTGCCAGGTCTATGCTTCCTCCTTCTCCCCTCCCCCCTCCCGCCCCTCTGGGTGAATGACAGCCACCTCCTGCCTCTGGTGGTTGTCTCCATCTACTCCTGCAAGTAGTAAGACCCGGGCCTCCTGTGCCCACAATTCTTCCTCCAGCTCCCCCAGCAACCAGAAGAACAGCAAGATCGATCGGTTGCATTGCAAAAGCCATCTCGTCACTCTGAAAGGGGGAGGGGGGGCCGACGGAGAGGAACACATGTAGAGGTTAAGGAACAGTGCTTGACCCAGCACATCAACAGTCACAGACGCCCCCCCCCACCGCCCCAATTCCCTCAGCCATATGCTCCCCACAATCACAGCTCCTTGGGAAGTTGAGAGGCTGCAGCAGTGCAATTTGCAAGGACTTTGTACACATCCTTTAGCTGGAAGTAAGCTGAGTGCACTAGGACCCAGCAGCATCCACAAGACCGGAGATCAGTGCTGAGACCCAGGTCCGTGCTGCAAGCCGGACATTGGACACCCTGCTGAGCAACAACCCACCCCCCCACCCCCCCGCCCCCACATACTTGCAGAGCCACCACCGATCCGAGAAAGAAAATGGCCGCAACGAAAGGACACCCATGAGCAGCAGAGAGCCATCAGATGCTATGCACTTACCTCCTCATTAACCCTCACTGATGGAGCGTCTGAATCGGACTTGTATGGAGCATGTCTGTTTCACGCTGATTCTGGATTGGTGAATGCGGTGGTAAAGGGGAAAGTGCTGGTAAAGTTGGGCGTGCAGCCCATTAAGTCCATTTAAATGGCTGTCGCGCCTGTTTCGGGCGTGCTCCCGATCGTGTCCATTTTTGGGCCTTGGTAAAGGTGGAACTGGCGCAGAGGTGGGTGCGGATCGCGCTACTTACCTCATGCCCGACTTTACCCAGTTTCCGCGCCTGAAAGCGGACACAATGCAATGGTAAAATTGGGCCTTGAGTGTCTCAGTGAGTTCAGGAAACATAGGTATATTTTGGGAACAAGAGATAATCTGAAATAAAACGGCGTGCCTAGTTATTTGTATACTTGAGTGCCGAAGTGTAGTCTTTATTGTGTGATTTTCTTTTTTACTTTAATAAATACTCTTTATTAATTTTTTATAAAATGATTGACCTTGTTCTCCAGTGGGTTGTGTGTGATTCCTCACATTATTACAAACAACTCTACACCACTAAGAACCAATGTTTCAAGCTATCCTCCGGGGTTTTAAGACACTCTTGCAGGTAACATCAGCAGGGTTCTTAACAGTCAAGCAAATTCATTGACGAGTCCATGGATTACAGCTCCCTGCTCCACACCAAGACCATCTCCTGAACTAGAGGCCAGAATACAGTAATATAAAGTATAACAACAATGCTCAATGGCTGAGGTTCCACTCACAGAAATGTGGAGATCACTTGTGTTATTGTTGATTTCATGCAGAGATCATTCAACAATTGCTTTGATTGAACATATACATAGAATCCCTATTGTGCAGAAGGAGGCTATTAGGCCCAACAATCCCAGCCACCCCTTATCCTTGTAACCCCACGTGTTTACCCTGCTAATCCCCTGATACTAAGGGACAATTTGACATGGCCAATCCACCAAACCTACACATCTTTGGAGAGTGGGAGGAAACCACAGCACCTGGAGGAAACCCACGTAGACACGGGGAGAACATGCAAACTCCACACAGACAGTGATCCAAGGCCAGAATTGAATCTAGTTCCCTGATGCTGTGGGGCAGCAGTGCTAACCACTGTGCCACTGGTTGCAGAAAGAATAAATAGGAGTCTATGCCAGACTCCTATTTATTGACTACAGCTTAGCCTTCAGCATTATTATTCCCACAAAACTCATCTCCAAACTCCATGGCCAGAGCCTTGGCACCTCCCTCTGTGACTGGATCCTGAGCTTCCTAACTCACAGACCACAATCAGTAAGGACAGGCAACAATAGCTCCTCATCCTCAACACTGGTGCCCTACAAGGCTGTGTTCTCAGCCCCCTACTATACTCCTTATACGCCTATGACTGTGTAGCCAAATTCCCCTCCAATTCGATTTTCAAGTTTGCTGATGACACTACAGTGGGTCGGATCTCAAACAATGATGAGACAGAGTACAGGAATGAGATAGAGAATCTGGTGTGGTAACAATAATCTCTCCCTCAATGTCAACAAAATGAAGGAGATTGTCATCGACTTCAGGAAGCGTAAAGGAGAACATGCCCCTGTCTACATCAACGGGGACGAAGTAGAAAGGGTCGAGAGCTTCAAATTTTAGTGTCCAGATCACCAACAACCTGTCCTAGTCCCCCCCATGCCGACACTATAGTTAAGAAAGCCCACCAACGCCTCTACTTTCTCAGGAGACTAAAGAAATTTGGCATATCAGCTACGATTCTCACCAACTTTTATAGATGCACCATAGAAAACATTCTTTCTGGTTGTATCACAGTGTGGTATGTCTCCTGCTCTGCCCAAGGCCGCAAGGAACTACAAAAGGTCGTGAATGTATGCCAATCCATCACACAAACCAGCCTCCCATCGATTGACTCAGCCTACACTTCCCGTTGCCTCGGCAAAGCAGCCAGCATCATTAAAGACCCCCGCACCCTGGACGTTCTCTCTTCCACCTTCTTCCGTTGGGAAAAAGATACAAAAGTCTGAGGTCATGTACCAACCGACTCAAGAACAGCTTCTTCCCTGCTGCTGTCAGACTTTTGAATGGACTTACCTTTCATTAAGTTGATCTTTCTCTACACCCTAGCTATAATTGTAACACTACATTCTGCACTCTCTCGTTTCCTTCTCTATGAACAGTATGTTTTGTCTGTATAGCACGCAAGAAACAATACTGCTTGTGACAATAATAAATCAAATCAAAATATTAACATTGCATTAGTACTGAAACTGTAGACATTTTGTATATGAAATGAAAGGCTGAACCTGACAATATGTCTATAAAATTCATTTATATTGAAAGTGACTTGGTGAATGGAAGCTACATATTAAACAGTAATTATTAACTGCAGCTGAATTCCGTTCTTATATACTGTTATATATTCCCTGTTAGATGGATGGTATCACACAGATATAGAGACATGTCAGAGATAAGACAGTGAAAAATGATCAGCGCATGCCAATAAAGTGACTTCTGCATCTATAGTTGTTTCACTCTTTGGTCCTTGTTGCTGTGTCAACAGCTTTTTCTCATTCCTCTGTATTATTTTGTCTGCAGCTGGGCGTAGTGTTTTAGATTTTCTAATTTTCTCTAAGCGAGCCAATTAAAGAGTTCTTTATGTCAGCTTGTCATGAGTTGGCCCTTGTTTGATTTGCGAAGCCAGTGTTTTGAAATATTGTTAATTGGTTGTTTTGACAGTTGTGTCCGCTCCTTAATGCAGCCAGTAGGCTAGCACGCAGACAGCTTCAGACACAATTCATGACTACGGTTACCACATTTTTAAATGCTCTGCATGAGTGCCAGTGCTATTACTCTGAGTGCTTCTGCAGCCTCACCTGACCATATCCATTTTGATCCTGTTCACCTATATTGATGTCTTGCAGTTCTCTTGTCTCTGGTTACAACACACTGCAGAACAGTGGACAATTATATCCCACTGCTCCCTGGAAAATGAAGCTCAGGTCAAGCCTGGGAGGGGTTGTAATGTCTCATTCTGTTAGCCTGAATCTTGTTTGATCAAGCTCAAGATGGGATGTATATCCTTGCCTTGTCAACTTGGATCTGGTTTGTCCCTCATGTGGGGACTATGATTTGACTTAATTGGCTTTTGCGATTGGGAATAAAGTACCAAAAAAAATGTTGTGTTTTGATTATTTCATTACAAAGAACAAAGAACAAAGAACAATACAGCACAGGAACAGGCCCTTCGGCCCTCCAAGCCCGCGCCGCTCCCCGGTCCAGGATTGAATCCTGAATCCAGGATCCCCGCCCAATTTTCCAGCCTATCTACATACCAATATCCTATCCACCGAGCTGTCCCTCACAGCTACGATGCTTTGTTCATTACAACCTATTAACTCACCCCCACCCCCCCCATTCCAGACCATGTGATCTCCAGGGAGAGGCGAAAACCCAGAGTGAAAAACCCCAGGGCCAATATGGGGAAAAAAAATCTGGGAAATTCCTCTCTGACCCCCTGAGGCGATCGAAACGAGTCCAGGAGATCACAGTGGCCCTGATCGGAAAATGCTTCCCAACCCTAGTCATTTCCACTTCCACGAACACCATCTGAATTCCCTGCCCCCGAGACAGGTTCCCAACTATCCGCAGTCTCGCTCTGTACTGGCACCAGCAAGATGATCATAGAATGAAGCCTTGAAACGAGAAACAAGGAACAATTAGCCCGCGCCGCTCCCTGGTCCAAACTAGACCACTCTTTTGTATTCCTCCATTCCCACTCCATTCATATAGCTGTCTAGATAAGTCTTAAACGTTCCCAGTGTGTCCGCCTCCACCACCTTGCCCGGCAACACATTCCAGGCCCCCACGACCCTCTGTGTGAAATATGTCCTTCTGATATCTGTGTTAAACCTCCCTCCCTTCACCTTGAACCTATGACCCCTCGTGAACGTCACCACCGACCCGGGGAAAAGCTTCCCACCGTTCACCCTATCTATGCCTTTCATAATTTTATACACCTCTATTAAGTCTCCCCTCATCCTCCGTCTTTCCAAGGAGAACAACCCCAGTTTCCCCAATCTCTCCTCATAACTAAGCCCCTCCATACCAGGCAACATCCTGGTAAACCTCCTCTGTACTCTCTCCAAAGCCTCCACGTCCTTCTGGTAGTGTGGCGACCAGAACTGGACGCAGTATTCCAAATGCGGCCGAACCAACGTTCTATACATCTGTAACATCAGACCCCAACTCTTATACTCTATGCCCCGTCCTATAAAGGCAAGCATGCCATATGCCTTCTTCACCACCTTCTCCACCTGGGACGTCACCTTCAAAGATCTGTGGACTTGCACACCCAGGTCCCTCTGCGTCTCTACACCCTTTATGGTTCTTCCATTTATCGTGTAGCTCCTCCCTACATTATTCCCACCAAAATGCATCACTTCGCATTTATCAGGATTGAACTCCATCTGCCATTTCCTTGCCCAAATTTCCAACCTATCTATATCCTTCTGTAGCCTCTGACAATGTTCCTCTTTTACCTTCACCAATTTATGTAATTCTGCCCAAACATTGACCAAAAATCAATCAACATGGTGCAATCAGGGTATGTTATGTCTTAGTAATACATTGAGATCAGGTGGATGCTGGGGATGCCTGTGGATTCCTTGAGGAGGGGTAAGTTTTTACAGCTCACAAGGATTTCAAACGGACACAGTGAGAAGAATCCTATGTCCTCATTAACCTGCGAGTGAGAAGGGCATTTGCTTAGACACAATGGTGCAGACAGAAGCCCCAGTGCCTTCTGACCTCCGCCAGAATTACGTTCTTGATGGGAAGTCCCATAGTCAACCTTTCTGCCCTGTTGCCAGTTGAGGCTGTTAAGTGACCAATTAAGGGCCTCAACCTGCCAATGCTGATATTAACCCAGCAGCGGGTGAATCTGTCACCATGTGGCATATGCTACAGGTAAAACTGTTCAGCCAGCTCGTCACCTCTGGGTGAGGGGGAATCCCTTGATCAAATTCACTCCGTGCCTGAACAAAGATTGGATTTTGGGAAGGGATGGGGAGGGGGGGGGGGGTGCTGCTGCTGATAGGCACACCCTTCCCTTGCTAATGACCTTACTGCAACCCTCTCCTCAAGTCCCCACACCATGATACTAACCCTTAATTACCTACCTCTGGCCTCGGTCACTCTGGGACCCTGGGACTCTGGTGCCTGTCATTTTTGCAGTTAGTAATTTGTCTTGTCTGGAGACAATACACATCTTTTTAGCCTGTCTTGATGCTCTCTCCACTCACATTGTTTTGTTTCTTAAAGACTTGATTAGTTGTAAGTATTCGCATTCCAACCATTATTCATGTAAATTGAGGTTGTGTCTTTATATGCTCTGTTTGTGAACAGAATTCCCACTCACCTGAAGAAGGGGCTTGCAGCTCTGAAAGCTTGTGTGGCTTTTGCTACCAAATAAACCTGTTGGACTTTAACCTGGTGTTGTTAAACTTCTTACTATTTTTGCAGCAGCCAGAGCCTCCCCAGCAGCTGGGCACAACAGATGTCAGCCTTTGATTAGCCAACAGTTTTTAGTGGACAAGACTTCTGCTCCCAAGGACTGGATTCCAAAGGTTAACCCACCAGTGGCCTTGCCAATGCCTGATTGGTGTGTAGTTTGGCAGTCCCTCACAAGAATACTCAGCGTGGATCTCTCGCCAACTCCCCAGCCAGCTGTTGGGAACCCCCAAAACCTCAGCAAAATTCCCCCCGCATCTCCTCGACTTCCAAATGTGTAAAGGGAATCCCTAGGCTTCCTCACTACCCCACTCTCCGCCAGGAACCATTTCCAAGGTCTTTGTACTCTTGTCCACTGGCAAAGGTCTCGATCTTATTGGGTGCCAGGCGAGTAACTGGGAAGGTTTATTCAAAGGAGGCCGAGCCATTAAGATCAAGGCCTTCATGTTCCTGAACTTGTTTTTCCAGCATGCCACCTGCTCCCAGGCTCCCATGCTCCCTCCCTGCCGGACTGCCCTCTCCCTGTAGAAACCACACTTAATGATGTACTCTTCTATAAGCCAGTGACACCCTTCCAAAACACAGAGTTTTTCTCCTTTACTTTCCCCCACTTTTTAACCTCTTCTTGCCTCCCCCCTCAAAAACATCTCATTCTCTCACAAATTCTTTCTTCTCCATGCAGACAGATCATTTATTTTCTCTTCCACACAAGCGTTTGTGATATCTCATTTTCCTCCAACAGCTACCTAATATATCTGATATGTCAATTGTTCTAGAACATAGAACAATAAAATCCCTACAGAGCAGAAAGAGACGATTTGGCCCATCGAGTCTGCATCAACTCTCCAAAAACGCATCCCACCCAGGTCCCTCCCTCCAGCCTATCCACATAACCCCACACATCTACCATAACTAATCCACTAAACCTACACATCTTCGGGCACTAACAGATAATTTAGCATAGCCAATCCACCTAAACTGCACATCTTTAGATGTGGGAGAAAATCAGAGCATCTGGAGGGTTCTCCCCATGTCCCACGCAGACACAGGGAGAACATGCAAATTCCACAGTCACCCAAGGCCAGAATCAAACCCAGGTCCCTGTCACTGTGAAGCAGCCATGCTAACCACTGTGCCACCGTGCTACAGCATAATTTTCTCTCAAATATAATTTAACTAGCAAGGGACTTTTCTTTGTTTGAACAATTGGTTTGCTTGCAAACACAAACAAGACACAAAGCCACGTGGGGTGGTGGCACAGTGGTTAGCATTACAGCCTTACATCGCCAGGGACCTGGGTTTGATTCCTGGCTTGGGTCACTGTTTGCGTGGAGTTTGTACACTCTCCCCGTGTCTGCATGTGTTTCCTCTGGCTGCTCCAGTTTCCTCCCACAGTCCAAAGATGTTGATTGGCCATACTAAATTGCCACTTGAGTGCCAGGGGGACTAGCAGGGTAAATATGTGGGCTTATGGGAATAGGTGCTGGATGGGATTGTGGTAAGTGCAGACTCGATGAGACAAATGGCCTCCTTCTGCACTGTAGGGATTCTATGATTACAATCACCTACTGGATAACAAGCTGCAGTTCCCCCTTTGAAACACCTCTTGGGGTCTTGGTTTTGATCAGCCCATTATACTTGTGTAAGTATTTTAATATATGTAGAGTACATCTTTAATGTCTCCACCAAGTGGTTTTATTTTGCACCGAGACTCAAATTGCAGCATTGCTCCAGAATTGGCTCCCCCTTGCAATCTCAATTCTGACATGTAAAAGTCAGGAGTGGACTTCTAGCCACGTTTGAAGAGTTTTCTCCCAGGTGGGAGACTTGCAGTCAGAGCCATGCACTATAAAGGAGGCATTTCCTGTTGGGAACTGATGATACAGTTCAGTCCAGTTTTATACTGCAGTCCTTATCGCATTTTGCTAACGAAAACCTGCTATTGGCACATCACACATAGAATAGATCATACTTGCCTTTGACAATGCTGGGAGCAGCCCCAAATTATAATTTCATATTATATGGCAGAATGCTAATTAGCAACATGCAGTGTTTTGAGCTGTGAACCTAAACAAGTCCTTAAATTAAACCGTATTATTCAGTGGAACTGCCTTCTTTGAATCTATATCTTATTATTAATAATCTCTTTTCCATATTAATTACAAAGGGACAAATAGGAGATCTGAATATATTTTGAACACACAAAGTGGCTTTCTCTTTTGCTTATTACCCCATAACTTTGGATCTGTTTCTAGCTTACTGGTTTCTTGCTTTCATGGTTCTATGATTTTAAAGATGGTAAGCATAGAGTAATTAATTTCAAAATATTTTAATGCACTTTTGGACAACAAGGCCAGCAAGATAAGATATAGATCCAGTATTTCTTTACAGGAAGGGTGATGAAGAGAGATTAATACATTGGCCTCAGTTACAAAACAGCTGAATACTGTAATGGGAAGACTGTTGGATTGATATTTCAGAGAGTCTCGTTCAGTTGAAACTCTTCTGTAGATAACCTGAAAGTCAGTAAAACACATCAGTGTACCTTTTTGTTTAGGTATATCGCTAATGATTAATATTTTGTTGTCCTTTCATTCCATATCATAAGTGAGTTTCCCCAAAATTTCAGAATGGAATACTGGTTTTCTCAATGAGTTATATAGCTTCACATTTGTTACAAGGCTAGGTACAAATAAAAATGAATCTAACATTTAGAGCATTGTCTTATAGATGCAAAGGTTGGATATGTGTGTGGGTATATATTATTTCTTTATATATATGAGCGGTCACCAGATTATGATCCAACATGCTTATTTGACATCACAAGTTTTTAGAGCGCTGCCACTTCATCAGGTTAAGCCAATCCACCTTTAAGATCAGAAGTCACTTCACCTGACAAAGGAGCAGTGTTCCGAAAGCTTGTGATTTTAAATAAACCTGTTGGACTATAACCTGGTGTCGTGTGACCTCTCATCTTGTCCACACCGGCATCTCCACATCATGGCTATAAGAATTGCAGTAACTTTAAAAAATCTTCTGTAACGGTATCCCAGGAGACATTTGTTTCTTTAGTTCCCTGCATTAAGAGAACTTGCACAATCTACAGTCATCAAGCATGTAAATGCCCACCTCAAAGGAAAACAGATCAATCCCTGTTCTGTTGGCAAGTGTTAAGATGCAGAGCTCAACAGGCTGACAGAAGTAACTAATATTGATCATCAGACTATTAATTGAGAGCTTATTGTCCGCGTGATTACTTAGGCCTCTCGCCTCTGTAATAGCCATCCCATCAGGGGCTCTGTGACTAAAGAATGCTCAATAGGCAGGTGAACCTCCCTGTGTAGTGTTATAGTAACAAGTGAAGAGAGCACTCTGTAGAACTCAGACCTCTGTCACATTGTTGCAACTGAAAGTTATTAGAATTACATAGCTCTTCCTTGAGGGTTTTCCCTGCTTGGGTAATGTTTTGTAACTACAAAGCTGGAAAAAAATATTTTTGTTAAGAGCTTCCATCTCACTGAAGAGGCTTCAGCCCAATCCATATTCAACAACTTGCTCTGAAAACTCTGCCCACATTGCGGCAACTGCGACAGATTCAACCACAGCAACTGAGGCAAATGCAATGTTCTAAAATAGTAAACAACATTCTAAATGAAACAACATTCTTAGTGATGGAGTCAGTTTGTCCTATCTCCCAGTCTTAACAAATCTTTTAAAAGATTTCAGGATCCAGATCTGCAGTTTGGTCAAAAACTAATCAGTCTATCCTTTGGTCATACCTTATGTATTTACCATGTTTTGCTGAAATATGTCCATTAGCTTTTGAGATATATCGTGTACTGACAAACAGGCTAACAAACAAGGGTGAATACATTCGGAATTCTTACTAAGTAACAAATTGGGAGGAATTCCTAACCCATTGTGGTAAGTGAGGAGGGGAAAAAGTATTTGTCATGATCATGTAAGTAACTGGCTTTCATGGTAAATATCTTGATTTAGACTCAAATGTGGGGGGCATGATTAAGAAGTTTACAGATGATACAAAAATTGCCTTTGTGGTTGATAGCAATGAAATTAATTGCAGCCTACTAAAAACAATATATGAGTGGATTTATTCTGAAATGGCAAATGGAATTCAGTCTGGAAAAGTGTGAAGCAATCAATATTGAAAGACACACAGGGCAAGGAAATACACAACAAATGATAGGATCCTGTAGTGTAGATTTGACTTGAGTGCATGTTGACCAATCTTTGATGGTAGTAGGACAAGTGGACAAGGTGGTTCAGGAGGTGTTCGGGAATACAAGAGCAAAGGAGGTAATGCTAGAACTGTATAGAAATATAAATTTCTCACAGTTTCTTGTATTTCAGGAAAGGTGTGATTGCATAAGGGTACAGAGGCGATTTATAAGGATGTTGCCAGGACCGAAGAATTATAACTATGAGGAAGGATTGGATAGGTTAGGATTGTTTTCTTTGGAGGGGAGATTTAATAATGGTGTATTAAATTAGGAGGTGTCAAGAGGGAATAGACAGACAATAACTACTCTTTTAGTGCAGAGGACACTAAACCCAGGGAACATGGATATAAAGTAATTGACAGAAGGATGAGAGGGGAACTGAGGAGATTCCTTTTCCACCCAAACGCTGGTGGGCATCTGGAACTCACAAATTAAATGGGTGGTAGAGGCAAAAACCCTCATCACATTGAAAAAGCACTTTGAAATGCATTGGAAGTTGCAGGTTTAGGGACCAAGCAATGGTAAGTGTGATTAAACTGGATCACTCTGTTTTTGGTCAGTATGACATGATGGGTTGAATGGCCTCCTTCACCCTGTAAATGTCTAGGCAACAGTTACATACCTTTGTTATTTTCAATAAGGAAGGAGTTAATTCAATTTAATCATTACTCTAAAATCTATGTTGCCTGTATAACTGATGTTCTTTCTTTGTTATTTTACTCTTTGATACATTTTTCTGCTAATGTGGAAAGATACTCACAGGGTGGAATTTTATGGTCCACACATGGCAGGTGTGGAGACTGAAAATGCAGCGAGCTGTTCAAACCGCCATTGACTGACCCGACTGGAAAATTCTGCCGGCAAGAGGGGGCGTAAAATTCCGCCCACAGTCTGATGTAACGGTATTTGACAACCTATTAAAATTAGGGAAGGTCACATGATTAGACCCTAAACCCTCAACAAAGTTTTGCGTTCTCCGTTCAATCCCTGTGCTTCAACACTGGTCAATGGGCTGCTTTGTGGAGTTTCCCACTTCCAAACCATTCCACTGCTACCTTCATTATGCAGGAAAAATCTCTCATAAAGTTGCAGAACTGGACAATACAGAAAGAGGCCCCTAGGCTGATCATGCTTGTAACAGCCCACAGAAACAGGCACCAAAAATCGTGTTCTCCTCTTTCCTCATTGCCCATCCAATATTTGCTTTCTCAGAAGAATTACAATTCTCTTTTGAAACTTGAAATTGAATTCTTTATCAGCACCCTTTCAACAATTGGCTATGGGCAATAATATCAACAGTTTATTTACTTCCTCAAAGACTAAAAAGTTTGTATTTCTCTAATTATTAAAACCATAAACCTTGATGTCAGTGACCTTTTATGTAATTTACATTTAATAATAAATAATTAATTGTTATATTAATTTATTTTATATATTATAATTCATTTAATTTATATTAAAATGTATTTAATTTATATTAAATGTATTTATTTAATTTATATTAAATAATAAATATTTAATATTTAATAATAACTTCAGACTAAAGGGACAATCCTTTAAAACAGAGATGAGGAGGAATTTCTTCAGCCAGAGAGTGGTGAATCTGTGGAACCCTTTGCTGCAGAAGGCTGTGGAGGCCAGGTCATTGAGTGTCTTTAAGACAGAGATAGATAGGTTTTTGATTAATAAGGGGATCAGGGGTTATGGGGAAAAGGCAGGAGAATGGCGATGAGAAAAATATCAGCAATGATTGAATGGCGGAGCAGACTCAATGGGCCGAGTGGCCTAATTCTGCTCCTATGTCTTATGGTCTTGTAAGAATTGGTATCTTCTGTTAAGACTCAGGCCAGAAACTTGAGGTGCTTTGTGAAGTTAGCCTAGAGCCTAAGCTTTACATTGGATTTTGGCATGGGTGAGCATAAGGTGTTTCACTTCAGATGTGATTCAAATGACCCACTAGGAAACTTTTATCAAACAAATTTTATTTAAGAACACAGTTAAAACATAACAAAAAAGATTTAACTTTTTTTTCCAATTACAAGTATTAAACACAACACACTTTAACTCCTAACAGCTAGCTATCTCTGCTGTTCCAAGTTAAACAACATCCCACACACCCCTCTTCAGACTTAGCACAGAAACAAGTTTGCTCATGTGATGCTGGAATTTCAGTTTTTTAACACCTACAGTGATTTGGTCCTTTGAATGCTGGGTCAAACTTAAGAACATAAGAAATAGGAGCAGGAGTAGGCCATTTAGCCCCTCGAGCTTGCCCCGCCATTCAATAAGATCATGGCTGATCTGAAGTGGATCAGTTCCACTTACCCGCCTGATCCCTATAACCCCTAATTCCCCTACCGATCAGGAATCCATCTATCCGTGATTTAAACATATTCAACGAGGTAGCCTCAACCACCTCAGTGGGCAGAGAATTCCAGAGATTCACCACCCTCTGAGAGAAGAAGTTCCTCCTCAACTCTGTCGTAAACTGATCCCCTTTATTTTGAGGCTGTGCCCTCTAGTTCTAGCTTCCTTTCTAAGTGGATAGAATCTCTCCACCTCTACCCTATCCAGCCCCTTCATTATCTTATAGGTCTCTATAAGATCCCCCCTCAGCCTTCTAAATTCCAACGAGTACAAACCCAATCTGCTCAGTCTCTCCTCATAATCAACATCCCTCATCTCTGGTATCAATCTGGTGAACCTTCTCTGCACTCCCTCCAAGGCCAATATATCCTTCCGCAAATAAGGGGACCAATACTGCACACAGTATTCCAGCTGTGGCCTCACCAATGCCCTGTACAGATGCAGCAAGACATCTCTGCTTTTATATTCTATCCCCCTTGCGATATAGGCCAACATCCCATTTGCCTTCTTGATCACCTGTTGCACCTGCAGACTGGGTTTTTGCGTCTCATGCACAAGGACCCCCAGGTCCCTTTGCACAGTAGCATATTGTAATTTTTTTCCATTTAGACAATAATCCAATTTGCTATTATTTCTTCCAAAGTGAATGTCCTCGCATTTGTCAACGTTATACTCCATCTGCCAGATCCTCGCCCACTCACTCAGCCTGTCCAAATCTCTCTGCAGACCTTCTACGCCCTACACACGATTCACTTTTCCACTTATCTTTGTGTCGTCTGCAAACTTTGTTACCCTACATTCAGTCCCCTCCTCCAGATCGTCTATATAAATGGTAAATAGTTGAGGCCCCAGTACCGATCCCTGCGGCACGCCACTAGTTACCATCTGTCAACCAGAAAAGCACCCATTTATTCTGACTCTCTGCTTCCTGTCAGATAGCCAATCCCCAATCCACGCTAACACCCTACCCCCAACTCCGTGTGACCCAATCTTCTTCAGCAACCTTTCGTGAGGCACCTTATCGAATGCCTTTTGGAAATCCAAAAACACCGCATCCACCGGTTCCCCTCCGTCAACCGCACTAGTCACATCTTCATAAAAATCCAACAAGTTCGTCAAGCACGACTTTCCCCTCATGAATCCATGCTGCGTCTGCTTAATCGAACCAGTCTTATCGAGATGGCCTGCTATTTCTTCTTTAATGATGGATTCCAACATTTTCCCAACTACAGACGGTAAGCTAACCGGTCTGTAGTTACCCGCCTTTTGTCTATTTCCTTTTTTAAACAGCGGTGTAACATTAGCCGTTTTCCAATCCGCCGGCACTACCCCAGAATCCAACGAATTTTGATAAATAACTACCAACGCATCCGCTATTACCTCTGACATTTCTTTCAGTACCCTGGGATGCATTAGAACATAGAACATAGAAAGCCACAGCACAAACAGGCCCTTCGGCCCACAAGTTGCGCCGATCACATCCCCACCTCTAGGCCTATCTATAGCCCTCAATCCCATTAAATCCCATGTACTCATCCAGAAGTCTCTTAAAAGACCCCAACGAGTTTGCCTCCACCACCACCGACGTCAGCCGATTCCACTCACCCACCACCCTCTGAGTGAAAAACTTACCCCTGACATCCCCCCTGTACCTACCCCCCAGCACCTTAAACCTGTGTCCTCTCGTAGCAACCATTTCAGCCCTTGGAAATAGCCTCTGAGAGTCCACCCTATCCAGACCCCTCAACATCTTGTAAACCTCTATCAGGTCACCTCTCATCCTTCGTCTCTCCAGGGAGAAGAGACCAAGCTCCCTCAACCTATCCTCATAAGGCATGCCCCCCAATCCAGGCAACATCCTTGTAAATCTCCTCTGCACCCTTTCAATGGCTTCAACATCTTTCCTGTAATGAGGTGACCAGAACTGCGCGCAGTACTCCAAGTGGGGTCTAACCAGGGTCCTATAAAGCTGCAGCATTATCTCCCGACTCCTAAACTCAATCCCTCGATTAATGAAGGCTAGTACGCCATACGCCTTCTTGACCGCATCCTCCACCTGCGAGGCCGATTTAAGAGTCCTATGGACCCGGACCCCAAGGTCCCTCTGATCCTCTACACTGCTAAGAATGGTACCCTTCATTTTATACTGCTGCTCCATCCCATTGGATCTGCCAAAATGGATCACCACACACTTATCCGGGTTGAAGTCCATCTGCCACTTCTCCGCCCAGTCCTGCATTCTATCTATGTCTCGCTGCAACTTCTGACATCCCTCCAAACTATCCACAACACCACCTACCTTGGTGTCGTCAGCAAACTTACCAACCCATCCCTCCACTTCCTCATCCAGGTCATTTATGAAAATGACAAACAGCAAGGGTCCCAGAACAGATCCCTGGGGCACTCCACTGGTCACTGACCTCCATGCAGAGAAAGACCCCTCCACAGCCACTCTCTGCCTTCTGCAGGCAAGCCAGTTCTGGATCCACAAGGCAACAGCCCCTTGGATCCCATGCCCTCTCACTTTCTCAAGAAGTCTTGCATGGGGGACCTTATCGAACGCTTTGCTGAAGTCCATATAGACCACATCCACCGCTCTTCCTTCGTCAATGTGCTTGGTCACATTTTCAAAGAACTCAACCAGGCTCGTAAGGCACGACCTGCCCCTGACAAAGCCGTGCTGACTACTTTTGATCATACTAAACTTCTCTAGATGATCATAAATCCTGTCTCTCAGGATCCTCTCCATCAACTTACCAACCACTGAGGTTAGACTCACCGGTCGGTAATTTCCCGGGCTGTCCCTGTTCCCTTTCTTGAATATAGGGACCACATCCGCAATCCTCCAATCCTCCGGAACCTCTCCCGTCTCCATCGACGATGCAAAGATCATCGCCAAAGGCTCCGCAATCTCCTCCCTCGCCTCCCACAGTAACCTGGGGTACATCCCATCCGGTCCCGGCGACTTACCAACCTTGATGCCATTCAATAGTTCCAACACATCCTCTTTCTTTATGTCCACATGCTCGATCCTTTCTGTCCTCCGCAATCCAGCAGTACAACCACCCAGATCCCTTTCCACCGTGAATACCGAGGTAAAGTATTCATTAAGCACCTCCGCCATTTCTAACGGTTCCGCACAAACTTTTCCCCCTTCACCTTTTAAGGGTCCTATGCCTTCACATCTCATCCTTTTACTCTTGACATATTTGTAGAAAGCCTTGGGATTCTCCTTAATCTTACCCGCCAAGGTCTTCTCATGACCCCTTCTCGCTCTCCTAATTTCCTTCTTAAGCTCCTTCCTACATCGCGTATACTCCTCTAAATCCTTAACACCTCCTAGCTCTCTGAACCTTCTGTACGCCTCTCTTTTCTTATTTACCAGGTTCATCACAACCTTCGTGCACCACGGTTCCCGTACCCTACCAACACCCCCCTGTCTCATCGGAACGTTGTCATGCAGAGCTCCAGACAAACATTCCTTGAAAATCCTCCACTTTCCTTCGGCACTTTTCCCCAAGAATGCCTCCTTCCAATTTACCCGTCTAATTTCCTCCCTGATGACACTGTATTTCCCTTTACTCCAGAGAAACACTTTCCTAGCCTGCCTGACCCTATCTCTTTCCAATGCTATCGTGAAGGAGATAGAATTATGATCGCTATCCCCAAGATGCTCACCCACCGAGAGATCCTCCACCTGTCCAGGTTCATTAGCCAGCACCAGATCAAGAACAGCCTCTCCTCTAGTAGGCTTATCCACATACTGTGTCAGGAAACTCTCCTGGACACACCTAACAAACTCCTCTCCATCCAAACCCCTAGCCCTAGGGATATTCCAATCTATGTTTGGGAAATTAAAATCTCCCATCACGACAACTCTGTTATTCCTACATCTCTCCAGGATCTGTTTCCCCATCTGCTCCTCAACATCTCTGTTACTATTGGGCGGCCTATAGAAAACACCCAGCAAAGTTACCGACCCCTTCCTGTTCCTAACCTCCACCCACAGAGATTCCGTAGTCAGTCCCTCCACGGCGTCCACCTTCTCTACAGCCGTGACACTATCCCTGATCAACAGTGCCACTCCCCCCCCTCTCTTGCCTCCCTCCCTGTCCTTCCTGAAACATCTAAAACCCGGCACCTGAAGCACCCAGTCCTGTCCCTGAGACATCCAAGTCTCCGTAATGGCCACCACATCACAATTCGAAGCAGCAATCCACGCTCCAAGCTCATCCACTTTATTCACTACACTCCTGGCATTAAAATAGACACATCTCAGACCTTCAGCCTGAGCACTTCCCTTCTCCCTCACTCGTCTAACCTCCCTCTTACCCTGTCTACATTCCTTATCTATTTGCGAGCTAACCTCCTCGCTCTCAGTCCCCTCATTTCGATTCCCTCCCCCCAACCTTTCTAGTTTAAAGTCTCACCAGTAGCCTTAGCCAACCTTCCCGCCAGGATATTGGTCCCCCTGGGATTCAAGTGCCACCCGTCTTTTTTAAACAGGTCACACCTGCCCCTAAAGAGGTCCCAATGATCCAAGTACCCAAATCCTTGTCCCTTGCTCCAGTCCCTCAGCCACGCATTAATTCTCCACCGATTCCTGTTCTCACTCTCCCGCGGCACAGGCAGCAATCCCGAGATTACTACCTTTGCATTCCTCTTTCTCAGCTGTCTACCCAACTCCCTATATTCTCTTTTCATGACCCCTTCCCTCTTCCTACCGATGTCAGCAGTACCTATATGCATCACGACCTTGGGCTCCTCTCCCTCCCCCTTCAGGATTTCTGGGACTCGACCAGAGACATCCCGGACCCCTGCACCAGGGAGGCAAACCACCATCCGAGATTCCCGTCTGTGTCCGCAAAAACGCCTATCTGACCCTCTCACCGTAGAGTCCCCAATTAGCACTACCCTCCTTTCCTTACCCCTTTGCACTACTGGGCCAGGCTCAGCTCCAGAGACACTGCCACCGCTGCTTCCCCCAGGTGGGCTGTCCACCCCAGTAGTACTCAGACAGGAGTACTTATTATTAAGGGGCACATCCACCGGGGTGCTCACCATCACCCGAGCTTTCTCCTTCCTCACTGTTACCCAGTTACCCTCCTCCCGTGGTCCCGGTGTGACCACCTGCCGATAGCTCCTGTCAATGACCTCCTCACTATCCCTAACCCGGCGAAGGTCCTCGAGCTGCAATTCCAGTTCCCTAACATGGTCCCTTAGGAACCGCAGCTCAACACACCCAGCACAGATATGGTCGTCCGGGAGGCTAGGAGCCTCCAGGACCTCCCACATCCTACATTGGGAACAACATACTGGCCTGACAGTCATAATTGCCCTTTTAAACACAGGGAAAAAAGTGAATGAAGAATATTCCTCTCTGTTCCAAATTATTTCTACCAAGGTACCCAGAGAAAAGTAACTTATAAATAAAATTTTTTTTAAAATAAGAAACTCACCCCTGCTCGCCCTTTCTGCCTAAGCCCGATGAGCCAAAGCCCCTCAGTTCTCACTCAGCTCCGTCTCACTCCGCTGCCCGCTAGATAGTGGGACCTGCCTTTCAAACCTCCTGTGCACTAAAAAAAAACTCAAGAGACCCTTCCCAGTAAACCCCGCGGCCACTGCCGGTTGCGCGCCAAAATTTAAAACTAAATTAAATAAATAAATAACACCCGCGGAAAAGTACTTAAAACTAATTCTTACCCCAAAAATCCTGTCACCAGTCACAGCTCTGCCTTTCTCCACAGCAACAAGAGGACTAACCTCCCAACTGACTGACTTATACAGAACTTTTGACCCTTCCCAGTAAACCCCGCGGCCACTGCCGGTTGCGCGCCAAAATTTAAAACTAAATTAAATAAATAAATAACACCCGCGGAAAAGTACTTAAAACTAATTCTTACCCCAAAAATCCTGTCACCAGTCACAGCTCTGCCTTTCTCCACAGCAACAAGAGGACTAACCTCCCAACTAACTGACTTATACAGAACATTCTGAGGCTTCCTGTCCTGGAACTCCCAAAAAGCCTCTGGAGAGAGAGAGAGAGAGAGACAGAAACACTGCCTTCTTCCACCAGCTGTAGCAACAACTGAGAAATGAAACTAAAACTGGACTTTTCCCTGAAGCATAGCTGTCCCTAACCACATGACATAAACTGTCAATCAATCTCAAATCATGCTCCACTCAGCAACTTCCAAAGGGCCATTACACCACAGAACACTGCATTAGTCCAGATTAAAATCAGCATGATGTCCATTATATTGTTTCAGTAACAATTAGTGGACACCAGCTGCAGACAACATAGTGCCAATAAAATTCTTCAAAGGTATGTGATTAAAATATATTTTCTAAAGGCACAGTATCGTCACACTCATAATCAACTATATTATATCTACATACAACACACTATCCTGACTTTGAACTGATTCGCTGTTCCTTCACTGTCACTGGATCATAATCCTGAAGCTCCCTCCCTAACGACACTTTGGGTGTAGTTGCTTCAGATGGACTGCAGCATTTCAAGAAGGTTCCTCATCAACACCTTCTCAAGGCCAATTTGGAATGAACAACACATTATTTTTTTAAAAAGTTTATTTATTAGTGTCAGAAGTAGGCTTTCATTAACACTACAATTAAGTTATTGTGAAAATCCCCTAGTCACCATACTCTGGTGCCTGTTCAGGTACAGTGAAGGAGAATTTATCATGGACAGTGCACCAAACCAGCACATCCTTCGGTCTGTGGGATGAAACTGGAACACCCGGAGGAAACCTATGCAGGCACAGGGAGAACGTGCAGACTCCCCACAGACAGCGACTCAAGCCGGGAATTGAACCCGGGTCCCTGTTGATGTGAGGTAGCAGTACTAACCACTGTGCCACCATGCTGCCCCGGATCTGGCCTAGCCGACGAGGCTCACATCCTATGAAAGAATGAAACAAAATATCTGCTTTAGTAACAGCACTGAGATGTTTCCTCTGTTACAATTAATCACAACTGCTGAGGAACCTAGGCACTTTCATTTTTAATACTCGCACTGTGTTAATCTTAAGGCTCAGTTCAACTGCAATCACATTTGTAATTGCATTGAATTGGGCCTGGGATTTGGGATGACTCTTGCTGTCACTTTAGCAGTTTCTCTTTTGCCCGTAATCATCACACCATCACATGAGAAAGAAACTCAGAAAACTGCAAGTTATCAGATTCCTGTCAAAGAATTTCAGCCATGGCTACTTCTCGACTTCATTATACCTGTCAGCGACTTTGAGTGGAGCTGTACACAGAAATATTTTGAGGCTTTATCAGGTAGGGATAATTGCCCAAACAACATTATGGATGCAGTTTATTGTTTAATCACCTTTTTCATTAATATATTCATGCTCCATTTGTGCCACAAAATGTGTGTAATAAGTCAATTTGCATAATTCAATGTGACAATTTTCTGAATCTTTAGCATTTACATAATGATGATAGCTAACCACAGAATCACAATTGCAATGACAGAAGAACAATAGATGATTAACTTTGGCAGATGGAATTCCCCCCTGCAGCTTTCATTTCTGACTGTGGCCAGAATTCTCCGACCTTGCCCACGGCTGGGATTCTCCAGCCCCGCTGCAATGAATGGCATTTTGGTTGAGTGCCAAATTCTCCATTCTCTCTGACAGCAGCAGCTGGACATGTGAAACCAGAGAATTCCGGCCTATATTACAAGTGATAATAACCAACAGGTTTCCACACAACACATTGGTCCACAGAACAAAGATATTGACCTCAGAGCTGAATAATCAAAGCCTTTCAATCTGGCTCCTAGGGAATTTCCTATAAGCCAGCCTGGCCTGTCTGCCTGAATGCTGAATCCTTGTTATGTGGTGTGAGATCTTCTGCCTTTCTGCAGCTTTTGGTCGACCAATAAAAAGAATGGGGTGGGGTGGAGGGGGCGGTGCGCGAGGTTGCGGATCTCATAGAAACCTATAACATTCACACAGGACTAGACAGGGTAGATGCAAGGAGGATGTTCCCAATGATGGGGGGTGTCCAGAACAAGGGATCGCAGTCTGTGGATACAGAGTTGACAGTTTAGGACAGAGATGAGGAAAAATTTCTTTACCCAGAGACTGGTCAGCCTATGGAATTCACTATCATAGGAAGTAGTAGAGAGCAAAACATTGAATGTTTTCAAGAAGCAGTTAGATATAGCACTTGAAGTGAAGAGGATTAATATGTATTTATTTGTGTCACTGTAGGCTTACATCAACACTGCAATGAAGTTACTGTGAAAATCCCCTAGTCGCCACACCCTGTTCGGTTACACTGAGGGAGAATTTAATACGGCCAATTCACCTAAACAAGATGTCTTTTGGACTGTAGGTGGAAACCAGAGCACTCAAAAGAAACCCTTGCAGACCACAGGGAGAACGTGCAGATTCAGCACAGACAGTGAAACAAGCTGGGAATCGAACCCAGGTCCTTGGCGCTGAGGCAGCAGTATTAACCACTGTATCATTGTGCCGCCTAATGTTATGGAGGGAAGGCGGAATCATGATACATGAATAGGATGGGAATAGAGAGATATGGTCTCTGGAAGAGTAGGGGGTTTTAGTTCAGTCAAGCAGCGTGGTTGGTGCGGGCTTGGAGGGCTGAAGGGCCTGTTCCTGTGCTGTAATTTTCTTTGTTCTTTGTTCAGGCTATTGAGTTAGATGATCAGCAATGATCATAATGAATGGCGGAGCAGACTCAAAGGGCTGAATGACCTCCTGCAGCTCCGATTTTCTATGTTTAAATGTTTTAAATGTTGATGTTCTGAATGGAAAAGGCCATTAGATGTCCTCTATTTACAGTGCTGGTTATCAAACCAAAATCATATCCAAAAGTCACAGCTGAGGGTAGGACAAAGACAATATATTAGGGAAAGAATTTATTCTGTGCACTGTGTACAGTGAAATTATGAACCTGTCTTTGGAATCTATAATGGGGAGGGGGGTTGGAGGAAGTTGAACATATCTTATCAGCAAAGAGGAGACTTCAATTCAACTTCAGTGAGACATTCAAACGCATGAAGATGTTTTCTAAAATTAATCCTGACACATTTTTGACACAAAGTTTTCAAAACCAGACTAAAATGACAGTAATTCAGCCACATCTGTTTAGATGGAGGACACTCGACCTGTTGAATAAGTCACAGGGTCATCAAAGAAATATTATAAATAAATGTGAGACATGGGCTTTGAAATTGGAATCTCATAGGGCCTCTCACAGAAACTGAACCATCATTAGTTGGTGTAACAAGACTTCTGTATTTTTCTGTTCTTCTGACTTATTAGCATATTGCAGAAGATCTTGTTACGAATTAATATATTTTTTATATGCTAATGATTTCAAATTAGCATAAATGTTGATTTAGCATAACAAGTATACCTTCCAGGTGCTGCAAAGAAAGGAAACATTGATTCAAAAATTCTGTTTGCTAATGGCTGTTGAAAATGAGGTTAAGTTTGCATAAGTTATTCGTTTACTCATTCATTTGAATAATATTCTCCCAGTTTTGTAAAGACGCAAGTCACAGTTTTAGTTATTAATTAAACATAACAAAGTTGATAGTGTTGCTGATGTCAGTGCTAGCTCAGCTCCTGTTCCTGTTACATAGAGATAGGAATGTTCTGTTTGATCTGCAGAACACAATGTACCAACTTTCAAATGAAGAGCACATCACATCTTTGCTGATGAGTTTGCGGAATTATTCCTTAACTGGTGCAAGAGATTACCATAACTCTCAACTCAAGTTGGAGGCATCTCACTGCGGGATCTCCAAAAATGCTTCATCCATGGCAAGAAATTCCACTCCAAATATTTAACATTTTTCAAAATGGAAGGCAATTCCCATCTCTTTTTTGCTCCTCTCCTCTCCTGAGACACAAGAGTCTAGGAATTCTACAATGCTGCCCCTGTTTTACAGACATCAAAGGATCCGACAGCCAGCTACAAGTGGGTATATTCTCTAGCATGTCAGTAGAAGGAGCAAAAGGGGCATTTAGGGCCCACACCTGAAACAGGAATGAGAACCTTGGTTTAGTGGGAACACTCGTCTCTGAGTCAGCAGGTTGAGGGTGTTTCACTGAAGGAGTACTAGAAGTCCCTCAGTGAGAGCACAAAATGCTGTGGCACTATTTCATGGAAGAGCAAAGGAGTTCTTCCTGAGGGAACATAAATTCTAATTCTGGGATTTGATACAGAGGAGATGGGGGAACAGAACTCACCGCCCCCCCCACACCCCCTGCCCGTCGCCGCCCCCCCCCACAAAAAACTATACTGGCTGTAACATGTTTCCCACACATGTTTCCCACATTAATGGAGGTGACAGTAGTCTCGGCAGCTGGCTGGAGAGCTGGGAAGAGTTGCCCCCCATCACCTCTTTCAGGGAAGGGGCATTGTATCAAGTGTCACTCAGGCATTTAACTAGGCAGTGGCAGGCCTTTCCCAGGATCAAGAATCCCAGTGGATGGAAGGCCCGGCCGCAGACTGCTGCCAGCAAATCAGAAGCCATGCAGCTCTATTGAACAGCAGTGCCACCAGGAGGGTGATGGCTGCTGCTGGTATGACACCTCTATCATCACTGGATCCCAGGCTGCTGATGATTGATGGCAGGAGTGGGCTCATGGGAGAGGTGGATAAGGAGCAAGGGGGGAGGTAGCCCTCAGCGAGACCCTCCATGACAGATCCTTTGATCAGGCACAAGGCTGTTTGAAGGAGAGACCCTCCAGGGATCCTGCATGAGGTTTGCTTAACGTGTTGCCTGCACAGTGAGCCCACCAGAGGGTTAATATCAGCAGTGATGAGATGAAGCCCTTTAGTGTGCATTAATTGCCAATTAAAGGGCCTCAGTTGACAGTGGGGCAGGGAGGTGAGCTGCAGGCTCTCCCACCATGGACATAGTCAAGGTGGAGGCCATAAGGCCTGATCAAAGGCCCATCCACCATCAAACCTACCACAGGGGAAGGCATTAAATTTCACCCATCCTTTGAGTTGCTGTACTCCTGAACATAGTGCCACATTAGTTCATGCAAACCATTCATAAAATACTTTACAGAGATGAAAATTGGGGAAGAGCTTTGCAGTAAAACGTATTGTATTGTAAAAAAGCACCCAAACACATCTCTACTTTAAAGCAATTGCAAGAGAATTTAGCCTAACAAACAAACAACCATGTGGCAAAATAGTTAGTCAGCTATTTTGTATTCCTACATTGTAACCTTACTGTGATAATTAGTGAAAGGAAAGTTGCAGTTCACCTCCGCATGCGGGCGAACATCATGTAGATTTCAATCATGCAAGCTAAATAATCGCCATTCATCATGCTCTAAAAATACTGTAACATTCAAATTGTTCTCAAAATTTTTCTGATACACAATTGTAGCCCAGACATTTCCTTCATTGTATTTTTAAGAGCTTACGCATGGATTTAGGGTTTGAATTAATTTGTTTTATCATCCCTCCATGCCACACTTTGGCAGAGTAAGAAGTCTCACAACACCAGGTTAAAGTCCAACAAGTTTATTTGGTAGCAAAATTCACTAGCTTTCGGAGCGCTGCTCCTTCGTCAGGTGAGTGGGAGTTCTATTCACAAACAGCGCATATAAAGACACAAACTCAATTTACAAAATTGATGCACTATCAATCAAGCAAAGACTAGTTTGTATGCAAGAACAAATAGGCTTTAATTCGCAAAAGACTTGGAGCACACCCATGCTGATGAACTGGTCTGGCGACTGAGGCAGAGGGGTTGGGAGCAGTCACCTTTATACCGGGGGGGGAGGAGTCTCAGGCAGGGCCGGCAGGGGCATGTCCAGGCATGTCTCACACACACACAGGCAATAAGCTTAACAGTGGTTTACCACATTCACCCCCTGCTTTTAAAAAAGAGTCCAGCGGGGGTGAGGTGGGTGGAACGATATTTACAGAATTACAAATTTACAAATTCAGTCTCTCTGGGGGCTTGATCTGCCGCTGCGACGCCGTAGTGCCAGTTGTGGTGTCAGTTCCGGTGGCCGCGGTGTTGGTTCAGGCGCCAGGCTGTAGTCGCTCGAGTCGTCTGTAGTCCCTTCCGATTGTCGGGTGCATGGTGGCGGCTCCTGGGGCTCAGGCGTGCTGTATACGGGGGTTGGGGGTGTGGGGTTGTGGGTCGTCGTGGTCCCTGGGGCACCTGCGGGTGCCAGGTCTCGAATGGAGACCGCGTCCTCCCGCCCGCCGTGGTATGCCACATAGGCGAATTGGGGGTTGGCGTGGAGGAGCTGGACCTTTTCGACCAGGGGGCCCGACTTATGGGTCCTCACGTGCTTCTGGAGCAGGACAGGGCCTGGGGACGTCAGCCACGATGGTAGTGAGGTCCCCGAGGAGGACTTCCTGGGGAAAACAAACATCCTTTCGTGAGGGGTAGCATTGGTAGCTGTGCAAAGGAGTGATCTAATCGAGTGTAGTGCATCAGGGAGGACCTCTTGTCAGCGGGTGACTGGAAGACCTTTAGACCTCAGAGCTAGTAAAACAGCCTTCCAGACTGTCGTGTTCTCCCTCTCTACCTGTCCGTTCCCCCTGGGGTTGTAGCTGGTGGTCCTACTCGAGGCTATGCCTTTGGAGAGCAGGTACTGTTGCAGCTCATCACTCATAAAGGAGGATCCCGGTCGCTATGGATATAGCTTGGGAAACCGAACAGGGTGAAGAGGCTGTGCAGGGCCCTGACGACCGTGGCCGAGGTCATATCCGGGCAGGGAATAGCGAAGGGGAAACGTGAATATTCGTCAATGACGTTGAGGAAGTATATGTTGCGGTCAGAAGAGGGGAGGGGGCCTTTGAAGTCGACGCTTAGGCGTTCGAAAGGGCGGGTGGCCTTTATGAGGTGTGCTCTGTCTGGCCGATAGAAGTGCGGCTTGCACTCTGCGCAGACCTGGCAGTGTCTGGTTATAAACCTGACTTCCTCAATGGAGTCGGGCAGGTTACGGGCTTTAATGAAGTGAAAAAACCTGGTGACCCCCGGGTGGCAGAGGTCATTGTGGAGAGTCTGCAATTGGTCTATTTGTGCGCTGGCACATATTCCCCGGGACAGGGCATCTGGGGGCTCATTGAGCTTCCCGGGCCGGTATAAGATGTCGTAATTGTAGGTGGAAAGCTCGATTCTCCACCTCAATATTTTATCATTTTTGATTTTGCCCCGTTGCGTGTTGTTAAACATGAATGCAACTGACCGTTGGTCTGTGAGTAGGGTGAATCGTTTACCAGCTAAGTAGTGGTGCCAGTGCCGTACAGCTTCCACTATGGCTTGGGCCTCCTTCTCGACAGAGGAATGTTGAATTTCAGGGCCTTGGAGGGTTCGTGAGAAGAAGGCCACGGGTCTGCCCGCCTGGTTAAGGGTGGCGGCTCGGGCGAAGTCAGACGGAATGGGATGGATTCGTCTACAGCGTGCATCGTGGCCTTCGCAATGTCTGCTTTGATGCGGTCGAAGGCCAGGCGGGCCTCTGCCGTCAGGGGAAAAGAGGTGGATTTGATGAGCGGACGGGCTTTATCCGCATAATTGGGGACCCACTGGGCGTAATACGAAAAGAAGCCCAGGCATCTCCTCAGTGCTTTGAGGCTGGTGGGGAGGGGAAGTTCCAGGAGGGGACACATGCGGCCGGGATCGGGACCGATGACCCCGTTTTCCACAACACAACCAAGGATGGCGAGGCGGCGTGTGCGGAATATGCACTTCTCCTTATTATAGGTCAGATTTAGGAGTGTGGCAGTGTGGAGGAATTTGTGGAGGTTGGCGTCGTGGTCCTGCTGATCATGGCCGCAGATGGTGACATTATCCAGGTACGGGAAGGTGGCCCGCAGCCCGTTCTGGTCTACCATTCGGTCCATCTCACGCTGGAAAACCGAGACCCCGTTGGTGACGCCGAGGGGATCCTAAGGAAGTGATAGAGGCGGCCATCCGCCTCGAAGGCAGTATATTGGCGGTCTTCCGGGCGGATAGGGAGCTGGTGGTATGCAGATTTTAAGTCAATGGTGGAGAACACCTGATATTGCGCAATCTGACTAACCATGTCAGATATGCGGGGGAGGGGGGTACGCGTCCAGTTGCATGTAGCGGTTAATGGTCTGACTGTAGTCAATGACCATGCGATGTTTCTCCCCAGTCTTAACAACTACTACTTGGGCTCTCCAGGGGCTGGTACTGGCCTCGATGACCCCCTCCCCTAGGAGCCGTTGTACTTCGGACCTGATAAAAGCCCTGTCTCCAGCACTGTACTGTCTGCTCTTGGTGGCGATGGGCTTGCAGTCGGGGGTGAGATTTTCAAACAGTGAGGGAGGGGCGACCTTAATGGTCGAGAGGCTGCAGGTGGTGCGCGGTGGGTGATCTAAGAACTGGTGATTGCAAACAGAGAGCGGGGGAAAAGGCCCATTATACTCCATGGTGATGCTGTTAAGGTGACACAGGAAATCTAGCCCCAGGAGTACGGCAGCGCAGAGTTGTGGCAGCACGAGGAGCCTGAAGTTTTTGTACACTGTGCCTCGTACAGTCAGGGCCACCACGCAGTACCCAAGGACATCCACCGAGTGGGACTCTGAAGCCATGGAGATCGTTTGCTTCACTGGCAGTACTCAAAGGGCGTAGCGACTCACTGTGTTAGGGTGAATAAAGTTCTCCGTACTCCCACAGTCAAATAAACAGTTTGTAGTGCGACCGTTTACCTCGATGTCCATCATGGACCTGGTGAGTTGGTGAGGCCTGGATTGGTCCAGCGTAACTGACGCCACTGTTGGATTTTGCGATGTGGCTGACGGCCTCCAAGATGGCGGCCCGCACGGCTCACACGCGGCTGAAGGCGTCCAAGATGGCGGCCCGCACGGCTCACACGCGGCTACCGGCGCCCAAGATGGCGGCCCCCGTGGGTCGCACGCGGCGCTACTGGGCTTGGAGGTCAACTTCGCCCTGCATACCTTCGCGTAATGGCCCTTCTTTCCACACCCGGAGCAGATCGCATCCTTCGCCAGGCAGCGTTGTCGGGGGTGCTTCCCCAGGCCGCAGAAGTAGCACTTCGGGCCTCCAAAGACTGCCGCAGCGGTCGGGTCATTGGTGGGAAGTGGCGTGGCGTAGGCCTGCGGCCCTCCCGAGTTCAGAGGTGGCAGCCACCACGGTGTCCACGATGCGCCCCCGTGGTTGGGGATGTAGGCCTTGAGATTACGGAAGGCCACCTCGAACGAGTCGGCAAGCGCTACAGTCTTTTGTAGATCCAGCCTATCCTGTTCCAGCAGTTGTTGTCGGATATAGTTTGACCTGATACCCGTGACATAGGCATCTCTCATTAAGTCCTCAGTGTTTTGGGCGGCTGTTATGGCCTTGCAGTTGCAGGCCCTGCCAAGTGCTCGCAGCGCACGCAGGAATTGGTCGCCAGTCAACATTCCCAGGTGTTACTTAAAAGGCCTTCGATTTAAAGGCCTTCAACAATTTCTTCACCATGCACATTTAGTCATCCCCAGTGTATCCCAGAGCACTCTGATTGCATATCTCTTCTTCTACAAGCTGGCCCTCAGCAACATAGTAAGAGTTTTAACAACACCTGGTTAAAGTCCAACAGGTTTATTTGGGAGCAAATGCCATTAGCTTTCGGAGCGCTGCTCCTTCGTCAGATGGAGTGGATATCTGCTCACAAACAAGACACACAGAGACACAAAATCAAGTTACAGAATACTGATTAGAATGCAAATCTTTACAGCTAATCAAGTCTTAAAGATACAGACAATGTGAGTGGAGAGAGCATTAGGCACAGGTTAAAGAAATGTGTATTGTCTCCAGACAGGACAGCCAGTGAGATTCTGCAGGTCCAGGCAAGCTGTGGGGGTTACCGATAGTGTGACATGAACCCAAGATCCTGGTTGAGGCCGTCCTCATGTGTGCGGAACTTGGCTATCAGTTTCTGCTCAGCGACTCTGCGCTGTCATGTGTCGTGAAGGCCGCCTTGGAGAACGCTTACCTGAAGATCAGAGGCCGAATGCTCGTGACCGCTGAAGTGCTCCCCCACAGGAAGAGAACAGTCTTGCCTGGTGATTGTCGAGCGGTGTTCATTCATCCGTTGTCCTAGCGTCTGCATGGTTTCCCCAATGTACCATGCCTCGGGACATCCTTTCCTGCAGAGTATCAGGTAGACAACGTTGGCCGAGTTGCAAGAGTAGGTACCATGTACCTGGTAGATGGTGTTCTCACGTGAGATGATGGCATCCGTGTCGATGATCCGGCACGTCTTGCAGAGGTTGCTGTGGCAGGGTTGTGTGGTGTTGTGGTCACTGTTCTCCTGAAGGCTGGGCAGTTTGCTGCGGACAATGGTCTGTTTGAGGTTGTGCGGTTGGTGGAAGGCAAGAAGTGGGGGTGTGGGGATGGCCTTGGCGAGATGTTCGTCTTCATCAATGACATGTTGAAGGCTCCGGAGGAGATGCCATAGCTTCTCCGCTCCAGGTAAGTACTGGACAACGAAGGGTACTCTGTCCACCGTGTCCCGTGTTTGTCTTCTGAGGAGGTCGGTGCAGTTTTTTGCTGTGGCACGTTGGAATGTCGATCGATGAGTCGAGCGCCATATCCTGTTCTTATGAGGGCATCTTTCAGCATCTGGAGGTGTCTGTTGCGATCCTCCTCATCTAAGCAGATCCTGTGTATACGGAGGGCTTGTCCGTAGGGGATGGCTTCTTTAACATGTTTAGGGTGGAAGCTGGAGAAGTGGAGCATCGTGAGGTTATCCGTGGGCTTGCGGTACAGTGAGGTGCTGAGGTGACCGTCCTTAATGGAGATGCGTGTGTCCAAGAATGCAACCGGTTCCGGAGAGTTGTCCATGGTGAGTCTGATGGTGGGATGGAACTTGTTGATGTCATCATATAATTGTTTCAGTGATTGTTCACCATGAGTCCAAAGGAAGAAAATGTCATCGATGTATCTAGCGCATAGCATCGGTTGAAGGTCCTGTGTGGTGAAGAAGTCTTGTTCGAACCTGTACATGAAGATGTTGGCATATTGAGGTGCGAATTTGGTCCCTCCAGTTTCCTGACTGACATTCTGACCTACATATGAAACTGCCTTTCTTTCCACCGGATTTGGAAAATCTGACAAAGGCATCTCTGGTGGTATTTCTTGAGTGCTGTCAGGTGTCTAGTGAAGGTTGTCCAAGTCGCCAAAACATATTAGAGCATAAGGGACACTCCTATCCAATAACCCAGGACCTTGTCACAGGTTTGAGATCTTTGTCTTCAAATACCCCTTACCTCAGTTGGCCAAAGGCTGAACTGGAACATTGGAGGCAATTATAAATATTGTCATCTATTTCTGCCTTCATTGAGACGAGGCTCCTAAACTATGGCAAATTGTCCACATTTTCAAATTTGAATAACACTTTCCAAATCCGCAAACTCTACCACCTAAAACGACAAGGGCAGCAGGTACATTAGGACCATCATCACCTGTTAGTTCTTCTCCAAGTCATACATAATCTTGACTTGGAACAAGATTACTGTTCCTTCACTGTCGCTGCTTTAAAATCCTCGAACTCCCATCCCAACAGCACATTGGGCATTTCTACGCATGATGGGAGTCTGAAGTTCAAGAACACAGCTCACCATCATCCTCTCAAGGGAAATTAGTCATGGGCAACAAATGCTGGCATTGCCAGGGACACTCACATCCCAAGAAAGAAAATAAACAAAAACATTTGATGGCTTGCCACAGTGTTTGCCCAGAGTTATTGTTTATTTGGATGACTTCCTAATAACAGGATCCAACGGGGAAGAATGTTTGGCAAATTTGGACAAAGTTTTTAAAAGATTCCAGAAAGTTGATTACAAAGAGAGAAATGCATCTTCCAGCAGGTGAAGTGGCTTATCTTGGGTATCGGCTGGTCGATGCTCAGGGATGACATGGTGAAAGTGATTAACGAGGCACCGGCACCTAGGAATACCTCAGAACTCAGATCCTTCCTTGGAATGATTATCGATTATGGACAGTTCCTCCCAAATTTATCAACGTTGCTTTATCCATTACATATGTTGTTAAAGGAGTGCCAAAGCTGGTAATGGAAGATTCCATAAAAAGAGGCTTTTAATCAAGCATTCCAATCCTCAAGTTTATTAATGAGGTGGAGAGTTTTAGAGCATAAAAACTAGGAGCAGGAGTAGGCCATCTGGCCCCTCGAGCCTGCTCTGCCATTCAATAAGATCACGGCTGATCTTTTTATGGACTCAGTTCCATTTACCCACCTGCTCACCATAACCCTTAATCCCTTTACTGTTCAAAAATGTATCTATCCTTGCCTTAAAAACATTCAATAAATACATTCAATTAAAAACATTCAACTGCTTCACTGGGCAGGGAATTCTACAGATTCGCAATCCTTTGTGTGAAGAAGTTCCTCCTTAACTCAGTCCTAAATCTGCTTTCCCTTATTTTGAGGCCATGCCCTCTAGTTCTAGTTTCACCTGCCAGTGGAAACAACTTTCCTGCTTCTATCCTATTTATTCCCTTCATAATCTTATATGTTTCTATAAGATCTCCCCTCATTCTTCTGAATTCCAATGAGTATAGCCCCAGTCTACTCAGTCTCTCCTCATAAGCCAACTCTCAACTCCGGAATCAACCTAGTGAATCTCCTCTGCACCCCCTCCAGTGCTTGTATCTCCTTTCTCAAGTAAAGAGACCAAAACTGTACACAGTACTCCAAGTTTGGCCTCACCAGCACCTTATACAGCTGCAACATAACCTTGCTGTTTTTAAACTCCATCCCTCTAGCAATGAAGGACAAAATTCCATTTCCTTCTTAATTACCTGCTGTACTTGCAAACCAACTCCTTGTGATTCTTGCACAAGGACACCCAGGTCCCTCTGCACAGCAGCATGCTGCAATTTCTTACCATTTAAATAATAGTCCATTTTGCTGTTATTCCTATCAAAATGAATGACCTCACATTTACCAACATTGTACTCCATCTGCCAGACCCTCGCCCACTCACTTAGACTATCTATATCTCTTTGCAGACTTTCAGTATCCTCTGCACACTTCGCTCTGCCACTTATCTTAGTGTCGTCTGCGAATTTTGACACACTACACTTGGTCACCAACTCCAAATCATCTATGTAAATCGTAAACAATTGCAATCCCAACACTGATCCCTGATGCACACCACTAGTCACTGATCGCCAACCAGAAAAACACCCATTTAGCCCCACTGTTTGCTTTCTGTTAGTTAACCAATCCTCTATCCATGCTAATACATTACCCGTAACACTGTGCACCTTTATCTTATGTAGCAGTCTTTGGTGCGGCACCTTGTCAAATGCCTTCTGGAAATCCAGATACACCACATCCACAGGTTCCCCATTGTCCACTGCATATGCAACGTTCTCAAAGAATTCCACCAAATTAGTCAAACATGACCTCTTCATGAACCCAGGCTGCGTCTTACCAATGGGACAATTTATATCCAGATGTCTCGCTATTTCTTCCTTGATGATAGATTCAAGCATTTTCTCTACTACGGAAGTTAAGCTAACCGGCCTATACAAGTTTATTATACAAGTTTATTAAAGCATTTTGACCCCTCTAAGAAGTTAACTCATGTGGGATGCATCACCATATGGGGTTGGGCTGTATTATCCCATGCAATGAAAGATGTGTCTGAGAGACCCATAGGATATGTATCAGGAACACTATGTGATGTAGAATGAGGTACTCCCAGATAGGAAAAGGAGGCGTAGCTGTTACCTATGGCTTCAAGATGTTTTATCAATACATTTACAGAAAATATTTTATCATCATCACAGACCACAAGCTGCTTCTCGGGCTTTTCAAAAAGGACAAAGTAATTCCACCAATTGCATCTGCGAGAATACAGTGATGGGCATTGTTCTTGTTGGTTTACAAATATACCTTCAAGCATCACTTCAGAAAACCAATGCAGACGCCTCAAGTCATCTCCCATTATCTGAAAGAATGCCAACCCTCCTAATCCTGTAATGGCTTTAAACTTTCTAGACTCTTTCCCTGTAACAGCACAACAAATCAAGTCCTGGACTTAACAGAGATTCACTGTTATTAAAGATTAAACAAATGATACCGTGTAGATAGCAGATTAATTATGCTTCAGAGGAAATGAAGCCTCATCAGCCTTGGAAGCAGGGGCTCAGTTGTGAAGATGGTGTCATCCTTTGGGGAACGAGAGCGGTCATACCCAGACCAGGAAGAGAGATATTGTTTGAGGAATTGTTGTGCCGAAGATGAAGATGCTGATGAGAAGTTAAATCTGGTGGCCTCTCAATGATGCTGATATAGAATGGATTACCGACCGGTGAGTCTAACCTCAGTGGTTGGTAAGTTGATGGAGAAGATCCTGAGGGACAGGATTTATGAACATTTAGAGAAGTTTAGTATGCTCAAAAGTAGTCAGCACAGCTTTGTCAAAGGCAAATCATGCCTTAAGAGCCTGGTGGAGTTCTTTGAAAATGTGACTAAACACATTGACAAAGGAAAAGCGGTAGATGTCGTTTACGTGGACTTCAGCAAGGCGTTTGATAAGGTCCACCATGCAAGACTTCTCGAGAAAGTGAGAGGGCATGGTGACCTGATAGAGGTGTTACAAGATGTTGAGAGGTATAGATCGGGTGGATTCTCGGAGGCTTTTTCCCAGGGCTGAAATGGCTGCTACGAGAGGACACAGGTTTAAGGTGCTGGGGAGTAGGTACAGAGGAGATGTCAAGGGTAAGTTTTTCACTCAGAGGGTGGTGGGTGAGTGGAATTGGCTGCCGTCAGTGGTGGTGGAGGCAAACTCGACTGTCTTTTAAGAGACTTCTGGATGAGTACATGGGACTTAATAGGATTGAGGGTTATAGGTAAGCCTATATGTAAGCCTAGGTAGGTAGGGACACGACCGGCGCAACTTGTGGGCCAAAGGGCCTGTTTGTGCTATATTTTTTCTATGTTCTATGTTCTATAAACTTGAAATTAAATATGAGAATAGAGCTGATAGCAGAAAAGATGGAGGTAAAGGGAAAAGTTTAAAGTTTTTAAGGTTTATTTAAGAATATCACAAATAGGCTTACATTAACACTGTAATGAAGTTACTGTAAAAATCCCCTAGTCGCCACACTCTGGCGTCTGTTCAGGTACGCTGAGGGAGAATTTAGTATGGCCAATCCACTAATCTGCACATCTTTTAGACTGCAGGAGGAAACCGAAGCACCTGGAGGAAACCCATGCAGACACAGGGAGGATGTGAAAACTCCACACAGACAAGCCAGGAATCAAATTTGTGCTCCATGGCGCTATTAGGCAGCAGTGTTAACCACTGCCACCATGCTGCCCATAAGGGACCAAGAAGAAGCATCATCTTAATTGTTGTGTGTTTATTTTATCATATAGTTAATATAAAATAGTAAAGCTCCCTCAGGCATTTTAAATGCTCTATTCCTGTAACAATAGAGCTTGTTTTGCATTCTGTTGAATTAAGAGAGGCCAGGGAATTTGAAACTTCCTGGGGCTTGCCAACAATCATTTCTTTTAAAAATCAGTGCTTTGTCGCCATGTGGGAGTAAAAGTTTTATTTTTCTTCCCTCAGGCAGATATTGATAGTTACTTGTATTATTACAGACCAAAGGTGAATGTTTTCAAGTCAATTTTGAATTAGGCCTAATTGCTATAGCAGTAAACCTGGAGTAACACAGAAAAACTTGAGGTAGCATTTCCTGCAAACGAGATTCACAATGTCTGTGTTTATTCATTCATTATTATGGAATCTTTCCCTAACCAAGCCCAGGAATAGATCTGGCCAAGAAGATAAACAATTTATCAGAAGATGGAGCTAGGAGGACCAGAAGTGTTTATCCAGATCCTATATTAAAGGAATTCACAGCCAATCACTCCCATTGTAGCCACATCTCCCCACCTATTGCCACTATTCCTCGTCATTCCTGCCATTCCTGATATCCTACTCCTATCTAGCTGCATTCCCCATCAATCCCTTGCCTCATAATTTTTGAACCTTGTAAAGCACCTCTAATTCCAAGATCTCAGGCTTTCTCAGTCCCCAGTCTCCTAAAGCATTTCAGGGCAACTGGCGACAGACAATAATTGATAGCCTCACCAGTAATGCCAAAATCATGACTTTGTGGCTGTTTGATACTACTTAGTGTGACTTGCTAGGCCATTTCAGAGGACATTTAAGAGTCAACTACATTGCTGTAGTCCTGGAGACCATATGTAGGCCAGACCAGGTAATGACAGCAGATTTCCTTCTCTAAATGACATATGTGAACTAGATAGGTATTTTACAAAAAAGGACAATGGTTTCATGGTCACTATTACCGAGATTCACTTTTTTAAGAACATAAGAACTAGGAGCAGGAGTAGGCCATCTGGCCCCTCAAGCCTGCTCCGCCATTCAATAAGATCATGGCTGATCTTGTCATGGACTCAGCTCCACTTACCCGCCTGTTCATCATAACCCTTAATTCCTTTACTGTTCAAAAATTTACCGATCCTTGCCTTAAAAACATCCAATGAGGTAGCCGCAACTGCTCCACTGGACAAGGAATTCCACAGATTCACAATCCTTTGAATGAAGAAGTTCCTCCTCAACTCAGTCTTAAATCTGTTCCCCTTATTTTGAGGCCATGCACCCCCAGCTGCTGTGGTGGGATTCGATCACGTGTCCCCAGAGCAATAGCCTGAGCCTCTGTATTACTAGTCTGGTCACATTACCACTACAGCACCATCACCCCTTAAATACTTATTAACGGCCTTCTAAACACCCAACTCCATTCTAGCTTGGAATTAAAGTATAACTGTTTAAAACACCTGACGTTCCTCACATCTCCCTGTGAGACCTGGACATTTTACCCACAGTCATTGTCCAAAGTGTGAACATCTTGCACCATCATTCCAGTAAAACAATCTGCCATTTCCCCTTAGACTTTAACAACCACGCCACTCAAGCTTGTTTTCCAGCAGAATTTATAACAGGTCACAATTTATGTCTCCATTTTGTCATTAATTAAAAAGACAATCCCAAAACATAACCATTGCCAGTGATTTTACCATGATAAGTCCTCATTAAAAACACTAATAAATGATGCTCACTGATCAATCACTCTTGAAACAACTTCCACTTTGTTTTATGTGCCAGTTTCTGGCTTTCCTGATTGGTGATAGGCAAATGATAATAATGAAAATTCCATTAACTTCTGCTTTTTTACTTCTGGATACAAATATTTGGAACAATTGCCTCCTCTATGGGGAGGTTCCTGAAACAGTCACTTATTCCAGGTAAGTTTTAACTGGCTCAGTGCCTGAATTTTAAAATGCTGCCAGGTGTGGCACTGCTGCCTCACAGCGCCAGGGACTCAGGTTTGATTCCGGCCTTGATGCTCTGGTTTCCTCCCACACTCCAAAGCTTTGCAAGTTTAGTGGTTTGGTCATGCGAAATTGCTCCTTGGTGTCCAAAGATGTGTGGGTTAGATGGATTGGACATGGTAAATTGCCCATTAGTGTCCAAAGATCCAGATTTCTTGTAAGGGTTAGTCAGGGTGTTGTGAAATTCTTCTGAACATAGAACCATAGAAGCTCTACAGTGCAGAAAGAGACCAATCAGCCCATTGAATCTGTGCTATATGATGCCAGCAGTCGCCAATGATAGATTGTTGGGGTCACCAATGATAGCAACGTCAAACAAAAAGAGAAGCTATTACAAGTAATGCTTTGACTACAATTAGATAAGAGTGTGAGAGCATTGCCACACAGCTGAATGACAGTGGGGAGGTGTTGGAGGATGATTGTGTGGTGAATTGCGTCAAAGACTGCAGAAAGACAAGAAGGAATAATTTACCTTTGTCACAGTCACATAGGATGTCGTTTCTGACTGAGTTTTCGGTACTGTGGCAAAAACCTGATTGGGAGGGATACATGCATGGCGCTGGTGCCTCGGCAAGTGAAGGCATGGCCACTAATGGTGGAATGATTAAAATTGGGGATATACTGGTTTCCATCAGATTTTGGATGGAGGGGCGATGATTTTAAAATAGAGCCTATTGTTTCAGAGATTGAATAAACTGGGATTGTTCTCCCTGGAAAGACAGAGGCTGGGGGGCAACCTGATAGAAGTTTATAAAATTATGAGGGGTATGGTTGAGTGAACAGTTGGAAGCTTTTTTCCAGGGCAGAAATGACAATTACAAGGGGCCACAAGTTCAAGATAAGGGGGAAAGGTTCAGTGGACATGTACAGGGGAAGTCTTTTACACAAAGGGTGTGGGGGCCTGGAATGCACTGCCAAGTAAGGTGGTTGAGGCAGATACGTTAGCAACATTTAAGACTTATCTGGATAGACACATGAACAGACGGGGAATAGAGGGATATAAGCGGTTGATCTAGATAGGACAACATGATCAGCGCAGGTTCGGAGGGCCAAAGTGCCTGTTCCTGATGGTACTGTTCTTTGTTTCAATTTATAGATTTCCTGTACAATCCACAAGCACCATCCGATTACATTACATCGTAATTTCTGAATATAACCTAAGCTTAGTAAATTATTTGCATAGGTTTAACTTGCCTTCCTGTTTTTAAATAAATTACCTTATTGGCAATCATTGAAAACTTGAACAATTAGAACTAAATGGTGATGACGCCTGTGCTGGGAGACTGATAATACACTGCCCAGCAAAGATTAATGTTATAGCTTAATGAGAGTTAATGCTTTCCTGTAGAGTTTGTTATTGTCACAAGGTGTAGCATAAGCAATAAAAATCTGTGCAACACTACTTCACAGCAGAATTCTAGTGGTAAAGGAAATGTCTCATGGCCTTCATAGCGAGAGCAATTGAGTATAGGGATAGAGTTGTTTTACTGCAATTATCTAGGGCATTGGTCAGGCTACACCTGGAGTACTGTGTGCAGTTTTGGTGTCCTTATCTGAGGAAGGATGTCCTTGCTGTACAGGGTGTACAGCGAAGATTTACCAGGCTGATTCCTAGGATGGCAGGTCTGTCATATGAGGAGAGATTAAGTCAGTTCAGATCATATTCACTGGAGTTTAGAAGAGTGAGAGGGGATCTCATAGAAACTTATAATATTCTAACAGGGTTAGGCAAGATAGATTTAGGAAGAATGTTCCCAATGGTGGGGTAAATCCAGAACTAGGGATCATAGTTTGAGGATAAGAGGTAAACCTTTTAGAAATGAGGTGAGGAGAAATTTCTTCACCCAGAGGTGGTGAATGCGTGGAATTCACTACCACAGAATGTAGTTGAGGCCAAAACATTGTCTGATTTCAAGAAGAAATTAGATATAGCTCTTGGGGCTAAAGGGATCAAGGGATATGGGAGGAGGCGGGATCAGGATATTGAATTTGATGATCAACCATGATCAAAATGAATGGTGGAGCAGGCTTGAGGGGCTGAATGGCCTACTCCTGCTTCTAGTTTCTATGTCTCATCATATTCTTTGTTCAATGGCTTCTTGTGGTGATTGTCACATGTAGCAGTAGATTATTTGGGATGATACTCCTTAAGGTATATAGCCTGATCGCTAAATTCGATCTTCAGATTTTAACGGTCTTATAATTTTTAAAAATTGAGTGAATCCCCCTAAATCACCCCTTAACCCCCTCCTCACCTCCTCCCCTCATCACACCCTCCCCCCTCACCCCCTTCCCCTATTACCCCCCATCTCCACCCTCATTCCCCTCCCCCACACTTATTCCCCCCTCCCACCCCCTCCCCTCTCCCTTCCCACCTTGCCCCCACCCTCTTTCCACCCTGCCCCCACCTCCTCCCCCTCCCCACCCTGCCCTCACGCCCTCCCCCTCCCCACACTTTCCCCTGCCCCTCCCCACCCTGCCCCCACTCCCTCCCCACCCTGCCCCCTCCCACCCTGCCCGCAACCCCTCCCCCTCCTGCCCCCTCCCCCTCCCCACCCTGCCTCCACCCCACCCCCTCCCCACCCTGCCCCCAACCCCTCCCCACCCTGCCCCCTCCCCATCCCCACCCTGCCCCCACTCCTACCCCTCCCCATCCTGCCCCCACCCCCTCCCCACCCTGCCCCCACCCCTCCCCCATTCCCACCCTGCCCTTCCCCCTCCCCACCCCTGCCCCCTCCCCATCCCCACCCTGCCCCCACTCCTACCCCTCCCCATCCTGCCCCACCCCCTCCCCACCCTGCCCCCACCCCCTCCCCTACCCCATTCCCACCCTGCCCCTTCCCCCTCCCCCCCTCCCCCCTCCTCCTCTCCCGTTCCCACCCTGCTCCCACACCCCCCCTCTCCCTCCCCCCCTCTTCCCTCCCTTCCCCCCCTCTTTCCTCCTCCCTCTTTCCTCCCCCACTTTCCTCCCCCCTCTTTCCTCCCCCTCTTTCCCCCCTCTTTCCTCCCCCTCTTTCTCCCCCCTCTTTCCTCCCCCCTCTTTCCTCCCCCCTGCTTTCCTCCCCCACTCTTTCCTCCCCCTTTCCTCCTCCCCACCTCTTTCCTCCCCCTTTCTCCTCCCCTTCTTTCCTCCTCTCCCTCTTTCCTCCGCCCCCTCTTCCCCCCTCTTTCCTCCCTCCTCTTTCCACCTCCCCTTTTCACCCCCCACTTTCCTCCCCATCTTTCCTTCCCCCTCTCTCTCTGCCCTCCCTCTTCCACCCTCTCTTCCCCACTTCCACCCTCTTTTCCCCCTCCCCCCCTCCTTCCCCCCCTCTTCCCCCACTCTTCCTTCCCCCTCTGCCCCCTCTTCCCACCTCTTCCCCCATCCCCCCTCTTTCCCTAACTCTTCCCCCCTTCCCCCCTCCTTACCCCCATCCCCCCTCCCTTCCCCCCTTCCCCCCTCTTTCCCCCCTCCTCTTCCCCCTCTTTGCCCCCCTCCTGCCCTCCAACCCCTCCTTCCCCTCCCCCCTAGCCCCCTCCCCCACCCCTCCCTCTCCCCCTCCTCCTCCCCTCCTCCCCCTCCTCCTCCCCTCCTCCCCCTCCTTCCCTTCCCCTCCCCTCCTCCTCCTCCTCCTCCCCTCCTACCCCCTCCTCCTCCCCCCTCCTTCCCTTCCCTCCCCTCCTCCCCTCTCCCCCTCCTCCTCCGCCCCCCACCCCCTTCCTCCCCCGACCCCCTCTACCTCCCACCCCCTGCACCACCCCAACCCCCTCCTCTCCACCCCCCCCTTCCTCCCCCTGCCCCCCAGCCCCTCACCCTCTACACCCCCTCCACTCCCCCCCTCCTCCCCCCTCCACTCCCCTCTCC